>NC_073311.1:51946885-52028271 GCF_027595985.1 Sorex araneus
GCAGGAGCAGATCAAGTCAATAAGTCTATAAAAGAAAAAAATGAGAAAGATTGATGATGTCTGACTAGCAATGGAAAGAAGTACTTTAAGTACTTCGAGTACTTCAAGATTGCCACAGAAATGCAATATCACTAAACTATGGCTTTTAAATTTAGCTCTAAAGATATTAGCAGTTTTGTAAAAAGTTCCACAATTCTGCTTTGGAAGTCAAATATTCTGCCACAATGGCTTATGAATTAAGAAAGAAGTGAGAATGTAGAGTAAAAGTTTAGGTATCTTCTAATATATCTAAACTTTTATATCTTACTGTTTAGATGTCTTACTGCTGTATTTATTCTCAAGACGGCAGTAGATAGAGATTAGGGCAGTAATCTTAAGAAGCTGGTGGGGTGAAGTTCAGCTGATCTATTGTTCACCCGATGTATATTTTAGTCATAGAGCTTCTAAAGCGATATGGTCAGTGTGGTGTCCTTAACTTATTTTTCAACGTTGTAAGTTGCTCATGACATAAATAGTCCTAACGCTTTGGTAAGAAGATAATATCATTGAGGTAAGGTATCTGGCAAAAAAAATGGCTATTTATAAGTGGCAGTTTGCAGGCTACTCTAGATGAGGATATTTTTCATGTGAAAAAATATTTGCAACAACATTTAGTGGTATGTTTTCTTTTAAATTTTAGATAAGTAATAGTTCCAACAGAATGATCACACTTGACAAGAATGTTGGAATAGCGCTTGCTTTTGCTTAACTAAAGAAATATTAACTATCCAGTCTGATGGCCTCAAGTGAATTGTGGCTCAACAAGGAAGTAAGCTTGAATTTTCTCAGTCATGCTCAGAACAGTACTGATTGAGAACTCTACGGGGCAGACGGGGATTTTAGAAAGTGCTCCATGATTTAGACACACAATTAAAAGAACGTGAGAATGATAATATATAATTCTGCAAATATGTCCAATGCAGTGAGCAATTGAAGTGCAAGGTTACCAGGTGGACTGAATGGAACAAAGGAAGTCTTGATATTCCAGCATATGATTTGCCCCGAATGTCTTATCTGTCAGTCTACTAAATTTTGTCCCTATCTTTCATCTACTATTGTCTAAGTCCATATTATTTTCATCATTTATGCTGGTCAATTGATGCTAAGTTTAAAGTTAATGTCATATGTGATGCTTCCTTACTATAAACTTTATGTTTAATATTTATTATAATTTGACAGGTCATTGTACCACTGTATCACTGTCATCCTGTTGCTCATCGATTTGCTTGAGCGGGCACCAGTAACGTCTCCATTGTGAGACTTGTTGTTACTGTTTTTGGTATATCGAATATGCCACGGGGAGCTTGCCAGGCTCTGCTGTGCGGGTGGGATACTCTCGGTAGCCTAGGTATACCTGCTGTGCTATCGTTCCAGCCCAATTTAACAGATACACATAATAATTAAAATGTGGTGAATAAAATATCTATACTTACATGTGGTTTATTAAGGATCAATTCTAACATTCCATCTTGCTGACAAAGTTAACCCACTGTATCACTTTATCACTGTCATCCTGTTGTTCATCAATTTTCTTGAGCGGGCACCAGTAACGTCTCTATTCCTCCCAGCCCTGAGATTTTAGCAGACTCTCCTTACTCGTCTTTCCCAGTGATTGGAGGCTCTTTCAGGGTCAGGGGAATGAGACTTATCATTACTGTTTTTGGCATATCGAATATGCCATGGGGAGCTTGCCAGGCTCTGTCCGTACAGGTAAGTTACTCTCAGTAGCTTGCCAGGCTGTCTGAAAGGTATATACATACCTCTGAAAGGTATATATATACCTGTGATGGGATTGGTTATTGTTTTATTGAGCTTTGTCACTGCTTTATATGTCTTAGGTATTGATTCTTTACTTGATGCATGCTATGCAAATATTCATTAGAGTATCTTTTAGTTTTTGACAGTTATTTTACTGTGCAAGAAGTTTTTAGTTTGTTGTAGTCCCATTTGTTTATTTTTATTTTCATTTATTTTTGCTAAAGGAGTCAAACCACTGAACAGATATTTGAGGTCCATATATTAGAAAATTCCATCTATAATTTCTTGATTTTACCTGAGGAATCCTGGCACAACATTGTTAAATTTTAAAGTGACTTAAATACAAATGCAACATATAATTTGTTATTTTAATTAGAATTTTATTAACACACAAAGTATCAAAGACATTTTGTATTATTTTTGAACTCTACTATTCCATGGTAAAATATTTATTCAAATATTTTGCTCATTTTTGTCTAGTGACTTATCTTATTTTTTATTTTGAGGACTCTTGATAAAATGATAAACTTGATCAGGACCTGTGACTTTTAGATTTTTTCCAATCTTTCATTCTCTTAGCAGTGCCTTTAGAACATTGTGAACAGAGAGCAGAAGTCTTTGTTTCTCTCTCTCCTCTTTCTTTCCTTTTGTTGTGGCTGTTGTTTGATGATGGGTCTGCAGACTTGTGTGTGGTATGCAATCACTTAGTTGTGGTGTGCACTCACTTGGTTATCATATGCCAATGATCATCCCCTTTGTTGTGGCATCAGGGAAATCAAGAATCAGAAAAAGCAACACTGCTGGCATCACGCTGAGTTCATGGGAGTGGTGCCGAGTTTCAAGACTGAGCTCTTCCCAGGCTCTCAGAAGTTTTAGGTTGCTTTTCCTATCCATACATTATGTTTTTAGTGTTCAAAAATATTTTTATTAAGCAGAGATTAATAACTTTTTCTATCATGCATTGAGGCTTGAAATTTATAAGGAATTCTATAATCTTGTCACTGTATCACTGTCATCTTGTTGCTCATTGATTTGCTCAAGCGGGTACCAGTAACGTCTCTATTGTGAGACTTGTTACTGTTTTTGGCATATCGAATACGCCATGGTTAGCTTGCCAGGCTCTGCCATGCGGGCGAGAAACTCTCAGTAGCTTGCCAGGCTCTCTGAGAGGGGGGAAGGAACTGAACCCGGGTTAGCTGCGTGCAAGGCAAACGCCCTACCAGCTGTGCTATCATTCCAGCCCACTATTACACCCTTAGAATATTCGGAATGTATAGAATATTCTGGTATATTAGGGATATTAGATATACTAATTTTGTTGAAACTGAAGTTTCAATTAACTCAAATACTCTTAAAACATAAACATAAATATCTCAGGAAACGTGCAAGATTTTTCACTTGACGTAAAAATTAAAAAATAAGCTTCTAGTACAAAGAGAAGTGTCAGTGCCTTAAAAAGAAACCCGTGAATTTACGGACTTTCAAATCCTAAAACATGCTCAGACACCTGAAGAACTGCACCAAGAGTAACTCAAACCCTCAGGCACAGCAGGGAAAATACACTGATCAAAACACATCCTGTTCCCAAAATGTTAAGCAGGAGTATTAATAGATTTGTGAAAATATCTGTGACCAAAATTTTGGTTACCACGCAAATTTCCTTTCTCGATTTAAAGATGGTTAAGTTCACATTCCAAATGCCATTATCTCATCTGAATTGCACAAGAAGCAGGCGGTCAGTTAACTACTACTCAACGCAGATCACTATACACTCCATAAAGTCCTCTTTACTCCATTGCAAGTTAATTTTTGTATTTGGTTTGAGATGGGTTGGTTGAGCTCCTTTTAAAACAGATTTTATAGAGGCCAGAGAGACAGCTCAGCCTTGCACACACAAGGACCATGTTTTCATCCCCAGGGCTGTATGGCATTTGAGCACATGGTGTGGTGTCCCTGATGGCCTCGGTCTCCGGGGTCTGAGAGGTCCCACATTACCAGTATAATCATTCAACTGTCCAGCCCATCAGTATGTCACTGGGAATGACTTTGGCCCCTCAACTACTGTTAAAATAAAGTATGTAAAAATAAGCACATAAATATAAAGTACATAAAAATAAAAGATAATTTGCTTGTAGATTCTAATTATTCCCATAATAGTTTTAAAAAACACCATTTAAAAAAATACATAACAAAATTGATAGGCTATTTTATGTGGTCTTCCTAAAAACTCTTTATTTTGTCCCATTAAAGTGAATGTTCTATTAACCAATACCAAGACTACTGTGATTTGTTGCAATGTGTTGAAGTTCTATGTTCTTCAAACTTCACTCTTTATCAAAATTATTTTGATATTTCTCTTTGGGAAAAAAGTAATTAGGGAGAAGGAAGAAGAAGAGAAAGAAGAAGAGAAAGAGAATGGTAAGTAATGAGGCAACAGGGACTGGGGCTTCAGTTATACTGGTGATATCAAAATTTATGTTTAACAAAGACTTGAAGGTCTTAACAGGAACATTACGAATTTCTGGTGGTCGCAGCTAAGAGTGATAACACATTGGGTAGGGTGTTTGCCTTGCACATGGCTGACCCAGGTTTGATTCTTCGTCTTTCTTGGAGAGCCTGTCAAGCTACCGAGAGTATCCCGCCCACATGGTAGAGCCCGGCAAGCTACCCGTGGCATATTTGATATGCCAAATACAGTAACAAGTCTCACAATGGAGACGTTACTGGTGCCTGCTTGAGCAAATTGGTGAACAATGGGTCAAGACGACAGTGCAGTGCTACAGTGAAGCTTAGAGCTCATGGTTTCAGTATTGTCGAGTTGATGGCTATCCGGCTATACCATTCTGCCACATCACCAGTAGAACTGAAATCCCAACCCTATTTCCCCATTACTTCACTTTCTCTTCTTCCTCCTCTCTTTGATTTCTTTCTTTCTCTGTCCTCCTCTCTAATCTCTGTGGTCAAAGGTGATCTAGACATCCCACCTTTACTATAATAAATTGCCTCACCCAGTTATTCTGTATACCACAGAAATCATCTTATGGTTGTCTTTCTTCTTCTGGCTTACTTCACTCAATATGGTATTGTCCAGTTTCCACCGGGGTTGCAGCAAATTGCATAACTTTATTGCTCCTTGCGGCTGCATAGTATTCCATTATATATATATATATTTATATATATATATATTATATAAAATCTTTTGGCTTTTAATGCAAGTCTCTGTGACTTTGTTTTATTTATCTATTCACATCCATTGTATGATCAAATAAATTTCTAAACAACACTGCAGAGCACAGTATATTCAATGTATTTCCTGATATTCCACTTATTGACTTATCCATTGTTAATGCATCTTTTAACATAAGGTCTCTGAGATCCATAGATTTTAAAGTGTCCAGAAATGTTACAAATTCCTGAATCTCTAATCTTTTAGACATGGCATCTTTATTGAAAAATAAGGAAATTGAAAAAAATAAATAAATAATAAGGAAATTGAAATTTCTGAAATTGAAAGCAAAATTTTATATCTACCATAGATTTCTATTTGTGGTTGAGACCTAGCTCTTATCAACACTTAAAAAGACTTAAGAGAGAAAAGAAAATACTAAGATTGAAATCCAAGCCCGATGAAGAAAAATGGAATTTAGTCAGAAAATTTATCTCCATTTCCTATGGTTTTCCTACTTGGAAAAGGGAAAGGGCATTATGAAACTAATGAAATGACATTTTCATCTCAACATATTTAATAACATAAAGAAGACATATCTGTATGTGCTTTGTTATATTACTGGATGAATAATATTCATTTATCAAATATTTATCCACTCACCTGTGTAAATACCTCTTCTGATAGGAAGTAATGCGCTCATTTCCCATTTTACATATACAGTAATTTTTACCATAAAAATATAAAAGTTACCTCATAGCTTCCTCATTTGGACCTCAAAGAACAAATGGGACGTTGACCAGAATTCATCTTTGATACATGGTTTGAATAGAAATTAAAACGCTTCACTTCTAAGTATCAATACAGCTGTCATGGTATATTATACTTCATCTTTTGCCTCTCTAATCAAATTTCAGCTACTGAGATGCTGTTAATGTATGCAGTAAATCTTGGGGTGGGCGGGGAGCAGGAAAGGTTATTGCAGTGTGTCAGTGTGTGCCATGGAGTGAGGAGTGTTGGGGCTAAACTGCGAGTTTAAATAGCTCCAGGGTGGTGGTGGGGGAGCCTTGGCTAACCTATGTTTCATTCTCTTTTTTACTTTGATAAGGAATTCAATAAAAAATGTTCTCATTCTCTTGAATACCTTTAAACTCCATCTTTGGTATTACATAAAGTCTTCTTGACAGTACAATTATTCTTTTCCAATAAATTGGAAAAGGAGAGAGCCAGGGATATAGATCAGTGGTCAAGCATGTGCTTCACACGAATGACATCCTGGATTCAATCTTTGCTATGAAGGCAAACACACGTGCCAATGCCTCTCAAAAGAAACAAAACACTAGCTAGATTGATAGTCTGTCATTTCTCATAAGAAATGATTTGCAAGTTAACAAGACTGTAGAAAAGCAAAACACGGATAGCATTCTATTTTATATTTTCCTACATGCCATGTTTATTGTTGTTAACTTTTTATTGTCCCTTATTATTAATCCAGATCCAGTGCAAAATAATTTTCCAGGGGAGGCATCTTTTTGTTGTTGTAGTTGGAGGTTTCTGTAGCACCAGGTAGAGGCAGCCCAGGGCAGGAAACCCAAACAAAAGACTAACATCCAAGGGAGCAGAAGAAGTAACTAAGTCTTTCTAATTCTAATTGATGTTTTTCTGCAGCTTATCTTCCAAAATCAAGGCATTCATTAAAGCCACCACATCACCTCCCTGGCCTGACTTTAGACTGGGATCTTGTTAAACCCGTGCTCAAGGCCACTGAGACCCCAGCCTCACTGCTTCCCAGATGCTCCGTTCCCCCCACTGGAATTACCCAGTGGTTACCACAGTTACCCCCACACGTTTGTCTCACGTGTCTTAGTGAAATAAACTGGCGTTTTTATGCCATCAGCACTTCCTCATAAAGTTTTGTTGGTTTTGTTTTGTGGCTACACCTGGCTGTGCTCAGTGCTTACTCCTGAGTGTTTGGAAGAACGTATGTTTTGCAGGGCGAAACAAACTAGGGCGAACCACATGTGAGACAATGCACTAAGCCCTATACTATCACTGCTCTCCTTCCGCCTCCTAATTCTTTCATCATGCAGCATACACCCATCAACCCCGGAAGTTTTCCCACTAACAACCTGCAGGCTAAGAGTGAGGAAAAATCAAGGCAGGGATAATTATGGGTTTCCTTTCACATGTTCAAATCGGTAGGAGAACAAAAAATTCTGCTGAAACTTCAGAATCATAGCTAAACAAGATTGCACACAGACAATGGCAGTTCTCCAACTCACATCTCCTAAAAACATCGAAGAAACCCTACCAGTCACAGTGGGAAAACACACACATAAACACAACACGCATTTAGTACGACTAAAAGGCAGAGAACACTAATATTTCAAACTACCTGCCAGTAGAACATTAACAACCAGTGTCAAGTTTAGCTACTTCCCTCCTTCCTTTGGTGAATCTTGGGGTTTCATATAAATTGGGAAGTACTCCAAAAGCAGAAACCAAGATACTTGTGAGCAATATGGAAGGGAATTTTCATAGATCAGATTCTGGGCAGAAGGAAGGGCCTACAATTTTGATCTGAACTCTTAAGAGTCTTTTCTGGAAAGAGATCAGTTCTGGATTGAACAGGATATGAAGGAGAAAACAGTACAGTTGGAACCTGTGCAGTGAAGGGAAAATAAAAGCAATAATTTGCAGAGAGTGTTGAAAGAGGAAGCCTCAGTTTCCCATCTCCAGCTGCTGTGAACATCTCTATTTTAGCTTCTTCATCCTACATTTTAAACATTACTGCAGATGCCTGGGATTTTCTTTGAGACTGAGAAAGTTTATAATTCCTCAAGGCACACACACAAAAAAATTCTGCATCAGGCCCTGGGCTTACAAGGAAACTAAGAGATATTGGGGCAATACCTGGACAGATGGTGAACTATGTCACCTGAAAGGTCTTAAATGAACAGACAATGCTGGAACTTGCCTTGCAAGCAGCAGGCCTGGATTGAATCCCCAGCACCACACGGAGTCCCCAGGGCCCTGCCAGGAGTGGTCCCTGAACACAGAGCTGGGATCCCTGAGCAGTGCTGGGTATGTCCCCCAAACAAACAGAAAAACCGAGTTAATTAAAAATAAATAGACAGCCCCTCTGTCCCAGCCTAACTGGAAATGCAAGATAATATTTTTATTTTAGCAACACATGTGGGTTCTCAATAACAAGATATTTTTAGGAAAGAAATGAAAATCTTAAATTTTGCTTGATAAGAAACCCAAAGATCTCCTTTTTCTAAAAACAAAACAAAACCCCCCAAACCACAAAAATGAGCTATACTTAAGCTAGTTCTATACAAAATTTCTTTTCAACCAGGAGTTTCTTTCTCTTATACTTTTTAATGGCTTTTCTATTTCTAACTCTGAGTCTGAACATTTTATTATTCAATATTTTTATTCTTGAAAATATTGAAGTAAGGAGGAGACATGGACCAGCACAGAGACCTGCTGTCACCACTCCTGAGTCAGGGTATGTGAGACAAATGACATCTTAGAAAACCTCATTTCTTTTTCTTTTGTTTTATTAGTAAATCACTGGCTCTGGAGCAATAGCACAGCTGTAGGGTGTTTGCCTTGCACGCGGCTGAACCAGGTTCGATTCCTCTGCCCCGCTCTGGAGAGTCCGGCAGGCTACTGAGAGTATCTCACCCACACAGCAGAGCCTGGCAAGCTAGCTGTGGCATATTCAATATGCAAAAAATAGTAACAAGAAGTCTCAAAAAAAAAACCATGGAGATGTTACTGGTGCCTGCTTGAGCAAATCAATGAGCAATGGCATGACAATGAATCACTGTGAGATACAGTTACAAAATTACAAACTTTTGTGCTTGCATTTCAGTCATACAATAATCCTGAGTACCCATTGAGTACCCATCCCTCCACCAGTACCCATTTTTCACCACCAATGGTCCCAGCATCTCTCCCACTGCCCCCCCCCCCATCTCCTCCACCCTGCCCTACCTCTGTAGCAGGGCATTCCCTTTTATTCTCCCTCTCCTTTTAGGTGTTGTGAGAAAACCTCCATTTCTTTAACAAGAAAGTCCATTTAAATGGAGTGGAGTGGCATTACATTATTTCAACAGAAGAGGACACTCTTAACCTAGGAATCCAACAAAGCCACTGAGTTCATAAGATTGCTTTCACCTACATGCACTTACAATAGTAAGAACAAACAACATGAAAATCAAGGCACTTCATTTATTTAAACCCTCATTCGATGACAAGCATAAAATGTAAGCAAAGTTACCCAACATTCCATTAGATATGGATATCTTAAACAAAAACATACTTCATACTGATTATTATATTAACAAAAATTCATGTTAGTAACTAACTCAAAGTAGAAAGAAGTACAATTCTTCATGTATCCATTTTCCACAAACACAGTAGTGATTCTTGTCACCCAAATAGAATTTATAGCTACATCTTTTAGTTCCCCAAAAATCCAATGTTCTTAAACAATTTTTTTTTCCCACACTCCACTGTCCTCAGGCCTTTCTCTGGGCTCTGCACTCAGGCATCACTCCTGTGGGCTCAGGGGACCATAGGAGGAATCAGGGGACCCAAACTTAGTCATCTGTTTCCAAGAGAAGGGCCCTACCTGCTGTACTATGACTCTGACCCCAATACCACTATTCTTATAAAAATCTACTGAAGTTGCTTTTCATTATGATAGTTTTCTTTTTCCTGAAAACATCATCTTAAATCACTGCCTGACTGAAAAAATTGGCAGTTCTTTAGATTTTAATTACATGCAATCACATTAAATATTACATATCTGAGTCCTCTTCCCATCAACTACCAATAAAATGTGCCACTCGTGAACATACATGCACCAGATGAAATGTCACAATAAACTCAATAAAACTAACTAATGGAAGTGAAAAGAGACATCAGCAGCAATGCAACAATAGAAGATTTTAATATTCTACTCTTGTCATTGGGGCTAGAGTGATAGCACAGCAGGTAGGGCATTTGCCTTGCACATGGCCAACACGGGTTTGATTTCTCCGCCCCCTTGAGAGACCCTGGCAAGCTACCGCATGGCAGAGCCTGACAAGCTACAGTGCAGTGTTACTCATGTCATTGGAAACATAGCATTGGGTAGAAAATCAATAAGCTGATGATAGTCTTATATTGGGAATAGGCTTAATACATAATTATATAATTAATATACAATTATGTTTTATTATATTTTATAATATATCAATTATATAACATGATTATCACTGTATCACTGTCATCCCTTTGACCATCAACTTGCTTGAGTGGACCAAGCAATGTCTCCATTCATTCTAGCCCTGAAATTTTAGCAGTCTCTCTTTACTCATCCTTCCCAACGATGCTGCATTAGAAGCTCCTCAGGGTCAGGGGAATGAGACCGATCATTGTTACTGTACTCGGCATATGAATATGCTACGCGGAGCTTGCAAGGCTCTTCCCTGTGCTGGCAGTAAACTCTCAGTAGCTTGCCAGGCTCTACAAGAGGGAGAACTAGGCTATCAGGTGTCACAATGCGGCTGCACACTTCTAGGAGCTTGGTTTTATAGTCTCTGGATATTGGCTGTTGATGGGATTACATGGCTCTGGGGACAGTTTCTTGGTGTGTCTGCCTAGATACTGGAAAATAGGGAATCTGGGTGGAAGAGTCCCAGTCCCGATCTGAACAGCCTTGGAGATCTTGGTCTCAGGTCCCACACACTGGGTTCCTCTGCCGGTTCCTTCACGCGTGAGGCTTGTCTGAACTTGTGGAGAGTGGCCTTGAGCATGGCCGTGGCTGGGTTCCGGAGGTCTTCAACTGCTGGGGCTCTGCTCAGGGTGGAGAGGGAAACTCAACCTGCCCCCTCCGAGGGACCCCAGTGAAAACAGCCAGGCAAGGGGGCAAGAGACTCTGCGATGTTCTCGATGTTCTCTTCCGGAAGCTTGGTCCTACAGTCTCTGGATGTTGGTCATTGATGGGATTACACGGGTGCCAGGGGCAGTCTCTGGGTGTGACTGCCCAGCTACTGGAAAACAGGGAATCTGGGTGGAAGAGGCCCAGTCCCAATCCGAGGACTGTTATCGCCACACTGTTATCCCGATCCGTGTTATACATGATATATAAATATATCATATAAATTACATATACATCAAATTTGCATATTTTTATATTTATGTACATGTATGTAAATATAAAAACCTGGAGTATATTCCAACCCTAAGAATGGAGGCTAATGGGCAACAAATTATACTGGTCAACTTGTAGCCTCTTTGGCCTTTAAAGAGATTTGATTCCTTTTTATCATTCTGGTGACTATTAGATTGATTATATGGATTATATTATATGTTATTATAAATATAATTATTACACATAATTATGCATTATATTATAATTTATATATAATTATATATTAAGCCTATTCAAAGAGTTTAGCACAGGAGCTAGAAAGATAACACAGCAGGTTGGGTATTTGCCTTGCATGTGACTGACTGAGAGTTGACTTCTGGTACCTTATATGGTCCCCTATGTACCACCAGGAATGATCCTTTGTAGGATGACATTACTTTGTCCTTTCCCCCCTTGCCACAGGGAGCTTAGGTTTATCCTGGTCACACCCATCAAGGTGCTCAAAACAACAGCAACAAAATGTAAAACGGTTGAATACAGATTCTTCTCCAGTGAACATTTCATATTCTCCAGGATGAACCACATGCTGAGACACAAAACAAATGTTAATAGCATTACAAAAATTGAAATCATATCAAGCATAATTTTAGATCCTAATGTTATGTAAGCAGAAATTCAACATAAAAAAGAAAACTGGAAAACCACCAACACTGGCTCTGCACGTGTATCTCTGAGCTTGAGCACAAGTACTGCAAAAGGAAAAATGAAACCAAAAAACTAGAAACATTGTTGACAATACAAGAAATCAAGATTTTAATGCTCTGTATTCAGAACAACTTATAATTGTTAATTATGTCAATAATTATATATTCGCATGTAAGGCCAATTGTATCACAATGTAAACATTCAACCATTGCTTGTATCATTTATGACCAAGGTACAATAGTAATAAGGACTAAACCATCTAACCAGTCATAGAATTACTACCATAAATTTTCCAATTTACAAAAGTTTAACAAAAGATTCAGGTAGAGAGAATTAGATACATGCTACAAAGATAACACTCTATTTTTCTAAAGAAGAATTGCAAAGAAATACATGGGAATATGTGAATATATTTTATGAATGAACATTGTTTCAGACTTAATTCTTTGCCTAAAGAAAAAGGAGAAGAATAAATCTAGGATTTTTCCAAATTTTGCACTTAAAGAAAATGTTGGGAGAATATTGACCCTTCAGTGGTAAATGTTGTGCAGTGACATGCAACTAAAACATAAACATTATTGACAACTATTTTACCATAAGAATAAAATTTAGAAAAAAGCCACATTTTTTACATCTACATGGATAGGACTGCTAAGGACAAAAAGAAATAAAAAGTTTTAATGGGTATTGCTATCTTGCAATAAGAAAATGAGCTGTGTATATTATTTTGAGTTGAAATGACCAATAACAACCAAGTATAGAAAAAATAAAGCACTTTAACTACATGATTGCAGCATAGAACATGGACTTGAGAGATAGTAGAGTGGATAGGGCACCTGCCTTGTATGAAACTCACTCCAGTTCAATCCCTGCCTCCGCATCTGGTCCCTTGAGATTACCAGAGACAAAACTAGGAGTTAAACCCTTAGCACACAGTTGGATGTATCACACACACACACACAAAAATCAAAAGAACATAACTCAGGGGGAAGAAAATTGTCCCTTTGAACTATTTTTATTTTTTCTAGTGATGTATATTTCTATTCATTCTTTGTGTAATAATGAAGTGACATCTAAAAACTCCTATCACTTAGCTTTATTGGTTGCATAGCTTCAAACATCAACTAAAGCTTTTAATGCTAGTTCTCAGGTAGCAACAAATTTTGGGGTAAAGACAAAACTCTGACAATTGAGGGTATTAGAATCACTGGCACATTACTGAACAGTACTTAAATTTAAGAGCATTGCTCTGGAAAATTTTCTTGGAGAGGGCAGACCTAGGCAGTGCTCGGAGATATTGTCTGTCTGGTGCTCTGGAGGATTCATCTCAGAAGGGCTTAGGGTGCCATGCAGTGCTAGGGATCAAACCCAGGTCTTCCATATGCAAAGCATTCTCTTTGGTCCCATGGTGTGGAAGTATTAAACACTGAGACTTTGAGCCTCCTGTTGAAATTAAAATACATTAGCATCATACAAGTTGTTTGTTGTTAGTTTTTTCTTTCTTTTTTTAATGATGTGATTCTACTCATTTTCTTAAAATAGCTTGTACATGATCTATTTTCTGTAAGCATTGACTAAACTGAACAGTGCTATGTGTCATGTTCTCTCCATTTCTCACTTGGAAACCCTGATGATGGCAATCTATAATTTTGTCTCTTATATACTTTCTTACCTTCACATTCATGGACTGACTGGAAAGCAAATTTAAATATTATTGGCCTCTCACAGTATTTTTGAATCAACATTTAATCAGTCATCACTCTTTGTCCTTATAACAACTCTCAATTTCCTTTGTTGATTCCCATATAGTACTCTAACTGCTTAGACATCCTGTCACAGTCAGTGAATTTCTGAAGGACAGTGAGCTTGACATTTTTCATGGTCAGATCATCAAGGTCTAGTAAGATACTTAGTCATTAATTCATATATTTTGATATGAAAGTTCACTTTATGTTAATTAGACAGATAACTAAAACACAATAATAAAAATAGTCCTAACTCATCACCGTTAAATCACATGTTATAATTGAACTGTGCCTTTGATTCAGATCCACAAATTATGCTTTCCTTGAGCTAGTGATATAAATTGATGTCAATATTTCTGCCTTGCAATGAGAAAATAATCTGTTTATATTATTCTGAGTTAATATGACCACTAACAACCAAGTATAGAAACAATGAAACACTCTAACTGCATGACTGCAGCATAGAACAGAATTCAGGGGCTTGAAAGATGGAACAAAGACATCAAACAGTACAATAGAATCCTTTATTGAACAACTTAACTCATGACAGTTGCAATGTAAAAGCCTGGCTGACTAAGAGGAAGTGAAACTCTCTTACACAAGTGGACCAATAACAATTGAAAATTGTTACCAAGGAGTTTCTTCTGTTTTCCTCAAAATTGTCTTTTCCTGTGGACTAAACTGTGGCCTACAACTAGTAAATTTTTTTGTTGATGGCCTGGAAGTCCCCTAATTGGTACTCAGGTGGTTTGGGAATTATTTTGTGTGATTCTTGGCTGCTCAGAGAGCAGTTCAGTGTCTGTGTCAGTTCAGACTACACAAACCTTCAACCCCACGTCTACCACCAGAGTGTCTCCTTTCCTCTGCCAATGTTCCTAAGGTGACTTTTACCCACCCCCCATGACAATTTTGCCCCAAGTAAATTTTCATGGCTTGGGGTTTAACAATCATATTTTTCATCTATTCTGATTAAATTTCAAGTACATTATGAAATCATAACCCAGTTTTAGTTTCTGTTTTTTTGCATTGTGAGTGGATATCCGATTTTTCCCAGAACCATTTATTAAAAATATTGTACTTCTCTCATTGTATGCTGTTGACTCTAATGCTGAGATGAACTGTTACATACATGAGGATTTTATTCTGGGGACTCAGTTATATTTCATTGACATCGGTACACACTTTTATTCTAATGCCACATTGTTTGGTTCATGATAGCTTTCTAGTATAGTATAAATCAATCATACAAATCACTGACCAACATTAATTAGAAGATCATCTAATCAATAAGCTGGACTTTTGACTAAACCCTAGAAATGTGTGTTCACAAAACAAAATGTGGGGGTTGTTGCTGCTGAAAAGATGCGTGTGTGACTGTACAGTGACCCAGAGCTGCTTCCCCCCTCTCCAGCCCTCCCCAACAGAGACAGAGAGATCTGGAGACAGGGACCACAACCTGGTGGTGAAAATGGCCCCTTTAATGCTTATAGAACATACTTATAAAACATCTGAGGGGGCTTGAGATAAGGACATAGGTGTGACTGATCATTTACATAAACATTTCACTGTCACTGTCATCCCCTTGCTCATTGATTTGTTTGAGCGGGCACCAGTAACGTCTCTCATTGAGAGACTTATTGTTACTGTTTTTGGCATATCCAATATGGACGGGTAGCTTGCCAGGCTCTACCATGCGGGCTCCATACTCTTAGTAGCTTGCTGGGCTCTCCAAGAGGGGCGGAGGAATCGAACTCTAGTTGGCCGCGTGAAAGGCACTGTGCTATCGCTCCATCCAGATAAACATTTAGCAGAGAAAATTCTCTTGGGGAGAGAACTCAAGGAGATACTCTGTCTCACAGGGACATCTACATTGCTTTTTATTTTTTCTCTAGTTGTGTAAGTCATCAATACTTGCAGTTGTTTGGATATACACAGTTAAGAGACAAAGATCCCAACACTTAGTTCTCTGGGCTGAGAGAGCAAGCAAGTCTTTTACCGTAAATCCCAGACTAAGTCCTCAGGACAGTTCAGCTTGTCCTTCCTCATGGAGGTCCTGTCTCTTAAGTTGTAACAGCTTGCATAAAGACCACGCATTTACGCTTTCTAAAATGTCTCATTTAGATGCTTTGCCACTTGCCCGGGTTCCATCCCAATCCCGTGGAAGGACCTCCCTTTTGGGATGTCAGGAACTATAGCAACTGAAGCCTGAGTCAAGTAATTATGATCAAGAGCCATGTGGGGACGCTCCTTTCCGGCCCTGCGCGAGATCGACCCCGGAGGCAACTGAACCACTTTGGACACGAGCGGCGCCCCCCAAAATGCCTCCAAACTGTGTGCCCGGAGCTTCTGGCCCAGACGCTGCCAGCGAGTGATGCAATTACCAAAAGAATTTTCCCCGGACTTCATATAGAAATCTAACCTAATATCTTTTGATTGTCAGCAACGTGTAAATGTTCCTTTTTGGCAGGGCTTACCGTGGGGGGAAACTCCAAACAATAGTACTGAGTTTTTTGTTGAAGGGTAAAAGATTGTAACGATAGAATTTTAGGCAGAATTTTCCCTGGACTTTATATAGAAACCCAAAACCGCGCGGCCTCGGCAGCCTAATGTCATCTAATCATCAGCAATATGAAATGGTTCCTTTGTAATGGGTTGGACTTTGGGGGGACCATAATAGGGTTAAAGTTTGTAGCGACGTGTAATTTCTGGCTGTACTTTCCCTGGACTTTATACAGAAATTCAAAGCCGCGAGGCCGCTGCCATGGCCGCGCAACCTATTGTCATTTAATCATCACCAATATGAAATGGTTCCTTCTTAACGGGTCGGACTTTGGTGGGAAATCCTTACAAGAATAGTAAGTCTTTTGCTGAAATATTGAAGGCTACCAAAGTGGTAGCCATCTCTATAGACTGAACTAAGCCATATCCCCACGCCGGCTGAGAAGAAATATCCTTCTTTCTCGGGAAGAAACGCGGCGTGGCGTTAACCATAGTATGATGTCCATTAAGCTGACACGGACCTGGTGGCGTGGGAATCGGATACAAGGGAATAAATTATTAAGTACTTGGAACAGCGGGACACTGGTGGAATCTCGAGCCGGGGCGATACCAGCATATTACCTTTGATTCCAGAAACTGCTTGCAGACATTCTACCAGGCTATCAACTAAGCCAGAGCCCCACACCGGCTGATGACGGGAAATAACCATCTTTTTTGGTTTGTTTTCCCTTTGTCAGGCAGCGTGGTGATTACTAAACAGACGTGATCTCGGTGGCGCGGGACGAGGGGGGAAAAAATAGAAAAGTTATGTAACAAACAGCGGGACTTAATATCTCTACATTCTCAGCAATGGAGAGCCATCAAATGCTTCCTTGACAGTGGGACTGTCTTTTCTTTTTTGGGGGAAACCCTAGCAACAATAGTGAGTTATGTGCTGAAGCATGGACTGTAACCAAGATAAAGCGTAAACGAAGTGAAACTTATCATTTACAAGGGCGGGAACTGGGGGGGCAGGAGGTTTAATGGGGTGGTTGGTGATGGAATATGGGCACGGGTGAAGGGAAGGGTGTTTGAGTATTGTATAACTGACATAATCCTGAGAACTATGTAACCCTCCACATGGTGATTCAATAAAATTTAAATTTAAAAAAATAAATAAATAAAAATGTGAAAAAAAAAGAAAAAAAAGTAATTATGATCAAGTAATTATGCCCAGGAGTAGATACATTTCAGATTCAATCAATCCCAAATATTAGGAGCATAGCATTAATGGTCTCTGTGTTTAACCAAAGAACATTGCTCTATAATAAAATATGAAAAGGCTATAGGGGAAATAGAAAAGCAGGTACAAATACACAGCACTTCAAATACATAGCAGTACAAATACAAAGCTCAGAATTACCAGAAAGTTTTGGCTTATAAGTAATCAAGACTGACTTGGGGAACTGAGACAATGAGAGGTAAAACACAAAGGAAAGGTTAAAGATAAACTTTAATTAAATTAGAGAAGCTTGCAAAAGCACAATAAGCTTCTCTGGGAGGAGGAAAATTAGCAATTCATGAAGCCTAAAACACTTTGGGTTAATATCCAACAAGAAAGAATATTGTATTTGACTTCTTATAGATAAAACAGATATTCCAATGAGCAATTAGAATGCAACATATTAAACATACATTTTTTTTTTCAGAGGTTAAAGTCCACTTGGTTTCCAATAACATCACTGTGCAATGTTGACAGCCAATTCTATCTGTAGGCAAGGTCTTTATTATTAATTTCAATTCAAACTTAGGAAATGATAACTTTACCTGAGCAATTTAACATATATAATTTAAAGATTAGGATAAGATTAGAATGATATATAAATAATGGAAATATGCTTCATAGAGATAGAAATTTAGGATACCTAAATCTGCAATAGGATTAGAGTATAGTAATCTTGATTATAAAAAAAAAAGTTCTTCCCGATGCTCCACTGCCACTATCATGTAAGATTATCTATCAATCTTGTTGTCAGACTGCCAGGTTAAGAATTCTCTTTTTTCTGGAACATGTGGTCACATTCTCAGCCACACTGCATCTACAATACAGTCCAGAGAGATAGTACAGAAGGTACTTACACACAGATGACCTGTTGCACTGTAGCACTGTTATCCTGTTGTTAATGGATTTACTCAAGTGGGCACCAGTAATGTCTCCATTGTGAGACTTGTTGTTACTGTTTTTGGCATAACGAATATGCCATGGGTGGCTTGCCAGGCTCTGCCACGTGGGCAGGATACTCTTGGTAGCTAGCTGGACTCTCTGAGAGGGACGGAAGAATCGAACCCGGTCAGCTGTGTGCAAGGCAAACGCCCTACCCATTGTGCTACTGTTCCAGTCCATTCTCTGCATATAGTAGCTATTTCCACATTTCACTGCTGCTTAATATTACATTATGTGAACTAAGCATAAAGGATGTCTCTGTTCTCTTTTCTATGGATGTTGGGTATTTTTCAGTGTTTGCTAATATAAACATGCACAGAATTTTCTGTGGGTAAGTGGTTTTCTATCTTTTTAACACCTGCAGTTGAAAAACCACTGTTCTAGGAAATTGCCTTAAAGAAAATTGTCTTTTCCAATTTACTGCATACCACCATCTCGATTTCATACTGACCATGGCATTTCACTTCCCCATCTGCTACATTTATGGATCCCTGTTACTCTACAAACTCAACAACAATTGATAGTATCAAATTCTTAATTTGGGCCAGAACATTGCATATACAATGAAATTTCAGTTAGCCTTAATCTGCATTTTCATCTTTTATTAGGAGCAATCATTTTTATATGTTCACTAATATCTCAATTTTGCTCTTCAATTTAATCATTTCTGCCTCTTGCTCTCTTTTCTATTGGAGTGTCTGACTTTTTCTTATTGGTTTATCTGTTCTGAAAACTAATCCCACAGAGCTTGGATGGCTAACAAGTGCCATTCCATACTTATGACTGGCATTCTGATTCTCTTTTGTTGTTGTTGTTTTGGGGCCACACTCAGTGGTGCTCAGGGCTTAGTCCTGGCTCTGTGCTCAGGGATCACTCCTGGCAGGGCTCAGGGGACTGTATGTGGTCCTAGAGAGTGAACCTGGATTAGCCAGAAAGAAGGCCAGTGCCCTGCCCTCTGTCCTATCTCTCCAGCCCCCTATTTTTAATATTTTTATGAAACTTCTTAATTAGCATACATTTCTTTTATAGTGCAATTGTAACTATTAGCATTTCTTAAAGAATAAAAGCAATTATTTGGAGCTCTTTGACCTTAGGCCATTTCATTTCTTTCTGGGTCATGAAGTGCAATGTAAAAGAGCATCAAAAAAGTGGATGGAAAATAACCTTTAACAGGAAAATGATCAAACCTGCACAGGGAATACCTTTGGAGTGGCTGCTCAAAAACTACAGTACACTGTAAAATACACTGTAACATTGTCATCCCGTTGTTCATCGATTTGCTCGAATGGGCACCAGTAATGTCTCCATTGTGAGACTTGTTACTGTTTTTGGCATATAAAATATGCCACGGGTAGCTTGTCAGGCTCTGCCATGATGGCGAGATACTCTTGGTAGCTGGCTGAGCTCTCTGAGAGGGATGGAGGAATCGAACCCAGGTCGGCCATGTGACCTACCTGGGTTCAATCTCTGGCATCTCATATGGTTCCTTGAGTGCAGTCAGGAGTAATTCCTGAGTGCAGAGACAGGAGTAATTCCTGAATGTTGCCAAGTGTCGCCCCCCAAAACAACAGCATGTCCTCCCCAAACCCCAGAACTCTACATACATCCCAGTAGTAGCATACCAGTTTGGATCAGAATGTAAGATAGAAGCCAACAAATCCTAGCTCACAAAATTTATATAGAGAAGCTTACTTTCCAACAACAGTTCAAGGACTTGAAGTCCCCATGGTGAGATACAATAATTTACACAAACTTTCTTCTACAGAAATACTGTTTTTAATCACTCTGTTAACCATTTCTTGGTAACAAGCAAAATAAAGTAAAATACTCTGGGCCTGCTCAGGGGCAGGCTTGAGTGATGATTAGGAAAATGGGGACAATGGTGGAAGGAAGGTGACAGTGGTGGTGAGATTGTTGTTGAAATATTGATTGTCAATATCAAATCTTCGTGAACAACTTTGTAAACCAAGGTTTTTAAATAAAGTGGAAGAAAAAAATCTTCCTGAAAGGGAATCACTATAGAAAATAAAAGATGTGCAAGCTGTCTCAGAAAAGGGACAATTTATGCTATTATTAGATCACAATATGTTTAATGTGCATTAATTTTTACTAGAGGGCGTGTGTTAAAAGAATAAAATTTGAGGGGCCACGTGGCTCTCTCTCTCTGGCCACCTGTGTTCAATGGTCTCTGCCGCTTCCCCCACCCCAGGGAGGCGGATGGTGATGGGTGAATGAAGGAGGAAACGAGGGACAGGCTGGTTGGTGTCAGTTGCAGTTTATTCCATTCCCACCTTCATTCTCTTTGGATCCCTCTTCCCGATCCCCCTCATCTTCCTCTTGGGTCCTGCTCCTTCATACTTCTCTGGATCCCCCAGCCCACTCTTACAGCTGAGTTAAATCCCAAAGCATGAGGGGTTGGGGTAACAATTGCACTTAGGTGTCTTCCTACCATCAGCAGATGTCAGGTCCTTCCCTCAGGGGAAGCTTCTGGGACAGATTCTCTTCCACCAAGATGACTGGCCTAAGGGCAAAATATGGGTGTGGTTCCCCTCTCCTTAGTCCAACAAACTGAAGCACTGTAGCACTGTCGTCCAGTTGTTTGTTCATCGATTTGCTCAAGTGGGCACCAGTAGCGTCTCCATTGTGAGAATTGTTGTTACTGTTTTGGGCATATCAAATATGCCACGGGTAGCTTGCCAGGCTCTGCCATGCGGGCAAGGTGCTCTCGGTAGCTTTCTGGGCTCTTTGAGAGGGATGCAGGAGTACCTGGGTCGGCCGTGTGCAAGGCAAATGCCCTACCCGCTGTGCTATCACTCCAGCCCTGTCCAACAAACATACATTCATAATATTAGTTATTTTGTATGGACACAGTAAACAGAGATACGTTAAGTTTATAGGATTGCTTTCATGGTGCCATCTCGTTATAGAGCTCAGACTACAGTGCTCAGGCCAGATTAACCTTTCCTAACCTAGCAGGGTTCTAATCTCGTCATTGCTTTCTGGATCATGACAGCATTTTTCCATGACCATGTTCTTAATTTAAAGTTAAGTATTGTGGGGTTTTGGTCTGGCCCATTTTGATGCCAGGGTAACTCACAGCTGCCCTGGGTACATCTAATCCCTCATCGGGACCCTGCTTTTGGGGTGTTAGGAACTAAGGGCAATTGAGACTTAAGTCAAGGAAGCAGATGCCGCAGAGCGAATATTATTCGGAGTCAATTAACTCCCAAGTTACAAAAGCATAATATTGACTATCTTCCCATGTCTATACAAAAAGGACATTGCTTTAAAGTAAACTATGCAAAAGAACATAAGAGAAGGAGAAAAACAATATTTCATTCACAAATACAAAATCATAGATTTCTGAGGAATCTTACCTTACAAGTTAACAGAGTCTGATTAGGTGAAAAAGTGATAGACTGGTTTTACAGGTAAACACAGAGGAACGGAAGTGCCTCAGGAGCACTGTGTTAAACCTAAGGTCCCTGTGACTTAGGATTAAATCCTAAAATGTTTAGAGAGTATGATCATATTAAATTTTTTATCTAAGGGGAATAAAATTGGAAGCAAGGACTGAGGCAATGATGCAGAGACACTATTTCAGAAATGATGAACTTAATGTCGTGCAAATTTAGCAATTCCTCAGATTAATGACAAGTAACTTTCTAAATATCTATTGATAATGGCATTGTCACTTTTAGATTTTTTTTATAAAAAAGTAAATGATATAAATGTGAAGCATGCAATGTTAAGATTTAGCATCCTAGTTCTAAAGAGTTGGCTTTAAAATACAGCAAGTATTGGGGCCAGAGTGATAGTGGATAAGGTGCTTGTCTTATGTGAATCTAGCCAGGATTCCATCCCTGGCACTCCATATGGTGCCCCTAGCACTGCCAGGTGTGATTCCTGAGTACAGAGCCAGGAGTAACACCTGAGCATTACTGGAAGTGGCCCCCAAACAAAAAACAAATAGACAAAATACACTATGTTCTTAATATTTATGATTGAGATAGATCAATTTAACAGTATGGATTATCAGGATTTTGTGAATTCCTGTAGAATATAAAGTCTATTTCTCACAGGACTTTGAAATGGATAAGCTAGAAGCTCATTTGTCCTTTCAACAGTTTGACCTTCCCAAACTCTCTAATACTCTGCAATTACTTGATGGGATAAATTTGCTTTGAACTAGCCTCTGAGAATTTGTTGTTCAAACATGAAATGACAGCTCATTGAGCAATCTACTTTTTCCACTACTTCACTCTGAGTTTTTGAAGGGCAATCTGTGAAGACCACAGACACTGTTTATTCTTACTCCTGGTTTTAAGGTTCAAATTTTTCCATTTACTACCTAGCAATAGAAGACCTATTTTAGGATCATAGCCTGGCTTCCTAACTAAAGAACAACAAGCGCCTGGCTGGTTGAAGATACATAGCTCTTTTTCTCCTGTTTTTTCTATTTTAGTCTTATTCACTAGGAAAATAAAAAGTGGTATCTGTTTAGCAATGGCTGTCCAATATATCAATAACAAATCAAAGTAGAGAATTGGTGCTTTTTATTTGGATTATTTCTGGTGAAATGTATCCATAAAAATATGAAATATCTTGGAAGATTTCTTGAAGTTTTGAAATGATCAGATATCAGAAGTTAGTCAAGAATGCACATTCATGTATATTTGAGTTTGTAAATCAGTAAAATTTAAATAATAATATTTAAAATTTACAAACATCATGACAATAAACACTACTTTGGGTTTTATATTCAATACAATGTGACTTTTTTCCTATGATGGTATTTTATATTTTAAACAAAATTTATTGATAGATTTGTAAAATAAATATATTTGTGTGACAAAAGCCTAAGAGAATTCCTATTCACATAGATTAACTAAAAGCTTCTGATAAAAATAATGGTATAACATGCATCTAAAAATATTGAACTTTATTACCATCAAAATCTTTTTTAAAAGTTGAAGAGACATTAAAAAATAGATGTACTATAATGATAAGAGAGACACCTGCATAATGAATTATCTTAGAAGATCTAACCAACATGAATCAGAACCATAACATAGCAATAGTAGCTAAAATAAAAATCAAAACAACTGTATATTGAGCTTTCACAGGACCTAGTTAGGGTGCTAAATGCTAGCACTTTGTATCTTTTATATTCTTGTTTCCATTTCCATTAGTAAACTAGGTCACTAGATGCTCAGTGACTCTTTAAAGGTCAGTCACACATTGTAAGTTTCACAGTCAGAATGAATTTGGTATGCTCTGGTCTGTTGAAGGAAACTAAATTACCTTATGTGATTATTTAAATCACTTAGACAGCTGAAGTGAACTTCATTGATCATAGGATATATCTGGAAATTGACACCCACAATGTTTTTTGTAAACCAACACTTTCATTTGTTGAACTCATAAATCTAAAGTAAGTACATTTGTGATTTCTTTTATATTCAGTTTTATATTTTGAATACATTTACTATGTTATATAACATTTTACAACATGGTATTCTATACATTTTTTCTTAAAATCCTCAATATTATAAATAAAAAGAGCACTTAACAATCTCTTTTGTGTATAGCTTATTTATTTTAAACAATTATTATTTGCTATAGTTGATAACCATCCATAAGATGAACAATGATAAATAATGATAAATAGCAACTTTAGATTTAGAATTATTGAGACAGTATTACCTGATGGTGTATATTTTGTGAACTTAAGATATTTTTCCAGTTCTCTGTCCTCTCACATGTAGAAGTTGTTGCCTACTATCATTACTAAATTGCTAATAAATTACTTTTATGATGCTAAATATGTAAATAATTACAATGTAAAGTGCATAATGCAATAAATTTAAATGTATGACATTTTCCTATTTCAGCCTCAAGCTATTAACAATTATTTTCCTATTAGAATTTGAAGATTATAAACTGTCTTTAGTGATTATTATATTTCAAAATACTGATACTCATCAGTGACTTTTTAATGACAGTTTTAATTTTAACACAGGTATTCATTTTCACGTTATTAAATCATTACAATCTGACTTTAAATAAATAGGCATATTATTGTCAGAATCTTGATTCTTCACATATTTTCAATCTGTATCATACCAGTAATAAAATATTGTCAATTATAGAATATTTTAATAAATAAAGTTTTTAAATTTTTTTTTGCCATGAGACCCTTATTTAAGGACCCAAGAATTTATATAATAGCTGTAGATTCTTCAACTGTGGAATGAACTCTAGTACACACCCTCCACACCACCCAGTTCCTGTTCTACCACCTTGTTGTTACGTACTATTTTTCTCAAATCTACTTACCTTAGAGCGCAGTGCCTGGCATTAACTTAGCTGCAGAGATGAGTAATGAAAAAACAACATATGCAG
Organism: Sorex araneus; assembly: GCF_027595985.1. Classification (NCBI taxonomy): domain Eukaryota; kingdom Metazoa; phylum Chordata; class Mammalia; order Eulipotyphla; family Soricidae; genus Sorex; species Sorex araneus. Next base: position 51,971,557 of record NC_073311.1, read on the forward strand.
AGCTAAATTTGACTAGAAAGTCAAAAAAACAACAAATAAAACCTAGAGGTACTAAAGGCTTCACTTCAGGAACAGAACAAGAAATATGCTATGCAGAATTAAATCTTCAAAACGCTACTCAGTCTCCTCAGGCAAATGACAAGAACTACCACTGCAAAGGTAAACTTTTATATACGTGTAAGATGTAATAGTTTGAGAACGGGCAGTTGGGTTGCAGAGTGTTGGGAGAGAGAAGAGAGGAAACTCAGTATTTTTCATTTTGGACAATCAGAGAGTTAATTTGAATATGATATTCTAATATGAATTCTGAAGACTAGTTTTGTTTAGGCATTGTTGAACAAATCATAGAGCTATGCACTTACTAAAAATGCAATGCAGTGTTCTGGGAGAAAGATTGCAATGGACCTAGAGTCCAAAATGGTAACAGAATCGCACTCTAAATAGTTCTCTCCATCTTTCCATTCTCAGTGTTTTCATTTCACTCCCATAGGATTACTGTCACCTCCAGAGAAGCTCATTGCTGGGGTCCTGGGAATCATTTGCTTTGTCTTGGTGTGCATTATAACAATCACAGTGATTATTACTCATTGTAAGTAAATTTTTGAAATTTTAAAAAAGGAAACTTTTACAGATGATCTCACCTCCACTAAAGATTTTATAATATTAAGGAACAGATCTCTTATTTTAATGCAAGTATATATAGACTAATGTGGATTATTTTGAATTTATAATAAAAACATAATTTAGAATACTAGAATACCGTATTGAGAAACGTAAATTTTTTTGAATTTGGTTAAACCAAATACAGAGGGAGATGTAACTTCATTTCTTTAAACTTTTAAAATATTTTTCCACTCAAACTTAATTCTTATATTGTTAGTGAAATTAATTTTCTTAGATGGAGTCACCTGCGTAATTCCTCTTAGTCAAAGATTTTATAATATTAAGGAACAGATCTCTCATTAATGCAAGTATATGTAGACTAGTGTGGATTGATTATTTTGAATTTATAATAAAAACATATTTAGGATACTAAAATACCTTATTGGGAAATGTAAATTTTTTTTTAACTTTGTTAAACCAGAAGTAGAGGGAGATGTAACTTCATTTCTCTAAGCTTTTAAAGTATTTTTCCGCCCAAACTTATTCTTATATTGTTTTCCTTAGTAAAATTAATTTTCTTAGATGGAGTCACCTGCGTAATTTCTCTTCCTCTTATTTAAAAGTATTCTGTTCTGGGATTGCTGAGAATGTGAAGTTCAGTCTGAATTGTCTTTATACTTTTTGGGTTTGCTTTATTTCTCTTCTCTCTACTTCTCTCTTTCCTTTTTTCTGCTATTATCTCTCTGTCCATATTCTTCTTAGAATTAGTACCCTCTCTCAATAATACTACTTTACTTTACACACAATTTTATTGAATATGATTCTAATCTTTAACAATGCAAAAATTGTCCACTAAGACACTAATGTTATTGTGATATAGTTGAATCAATTTATATTTATAGGTTTTCCTTCATTTTCTTCAAGCTACCCAGACTCTAAGGCAGAATAATTCATCCACAATTAATACAACGAGCACTCAGAAAGGTAAATACTGATTTTCAAAGTTTTTATAGTACATTTTAGAGTTTGTATATCTTGGACTAAGTAGAAATGCTAGCCAATTTAAGAGAAAACATAGTTAAAAAATAAGGAAATAAAAGTTCATAAAAAGTAATTGGTATGCAACAACATATAAAGAATAACTTACTTATTATAATTTTCTTTACAATTTTGGTTCAAATATCTTACAGCTAAAAATGATGGTGAATAAGTTATTCAACGATAAAAATTGTTTGTTTATGACTAATGTAGATATATAGAGTGGGAATTTTTAGTGCGGTATTTGTCTTATATCAACATTTGAATTAAGGGATGAGAACTGACCCTTACTGTGGGTGTTTGCATGAGACTTGTGCTTTGATGTATCACATCCTGACAGTGCACAATATGCAACATACATGCATGTTTTTACCTATGTGCGTGTAGCAGGTCCATCTGATGTTGGAATTCAACTTTTCTATTAATAGCTCAAGATAACTCTCTGGTGCCTCACTGTACTCACTGTCCTCCTGAGGGATTTACATACTCCAACAATTGCTACTATACAAATCATGGGAAAATGTCATGGAACGAGAGTGTGGTGGCCTGTGCTTCTCGCCGGTCTAGCCTGCTTTATATAGAGAGTGAAGAAGAACTGGTAAGAGTTTAAGGTGAAAATCACATTCCAAAAGACATTTCAGTTAATACTTATTAACTTTTGCATATTTTTACTGTATTTTTTGTACACTCTACATATTGACTTTTAATATTTCAGTCCTGCAATTTTCTTTATGTCATAATGCACATTTGATTTATCATTCTTATTTTTTTCTAGAAAGACATGTTTTCACAACTGTTTTTAATTTTTTCTTCCACTTAAGCTAATTAAAGATATAATATTTGCTCATATTACAGCTATTGATAGCCATTTAAGTGGATTTAGTTAGCTTCAAGTGAATCAAGTGTTATTGTGTGCTCTTAAATGCAATATGAAATTGGTACATTTTTCAGTTTGCCAGTGACATAAAAACACTCCATGCTTCAAAGGCCGTTCTGTCAGTCACTCTGTTATCATCGAAAAGTCAAATGAGAATCTTGGATAGTGAAAGCAAAGTATGAACAGTACATTCAAAATTATCAAACAATTTCTAAACATTCTAGCAAGATAAATTTTATAAAATGAATAGCACTGTAGCACTGTCGTCCCATTGCTTGAGTGGGCTTCAGTAACATCTCCATTGTGACACTGGTTACTGTTTTTGGCATATTGAGTACACCACAGGTAGCTTGCCAGGCTCTGCCATGCTAGTGGGATACTCTCGGTAGCTTGCTGCGCTCTCTGAGAGGAATGGAGGAATCGAACCCGGGTCAGCCTTGTGCAAGGCAAACGCCCTACCCGCTGTGCTATGGCTCCAGTCACATGAAATGAATAATAATTAAAAGAAAAAAACACCAGGTCAGTAGGATGCAAATTTTTTTTCCACCCTGTTTCAGATTTTCTTCCCTCTCCCACTTTCTTCTCAGGTAACCATAGTTCTGTCATCATAACCTACTTCTTCATTTCCTTGTGCTTTTTCTGTGCATCAAATTTTTCCTAATTAGGACATAGGCAAAATCTTGTATTTGTCTTTTTCCTTCAGACAATTCATGTAGCATAATTGTAGGGAGCTCAGTTCATTTTGTTTGCAAATATCAAAGTTTCATTTTTATAAATACTTACACTGCATAGGATTGGATAAGTCTATCACAGCTACATTATCTGGTCATTTTGAGGACACCAGTTGCTCATTTTCAGTTGTAGAACTGTAGCACTGTCATCCTATTGTTCATCGATTTGCATGAGTGGGCACCAGTAATGTCTCCGTTGTGAGAATTGTTGTTACTGTTTTTGGCATATGGAATACGCCATGGGTAGCTTGCCAGGCTCTGCCATGCAGATGGATTACTCTCAGTAGTTTGCCAGGCTCTTCAAAAAGGGAAAAGGACGGAAGAATTGAACCCAGGTCGGCCCCATGCAAGGCAAATGTCCTACCTGCTGTGCTATCGCTCCAGTCCATTTTTAGTTCTTTTAGATAATGTGTATCAATAAACTTGGGAAAATGTAACCTTTGAGTTAATGTTTTCATGTTCTTTACACTGATATGCAAATTTACATATTTGTAATAATTAATGAAATTGCATTAAATCTACATGTTGCTTTCAGTAAAATGGTAGTGTTAATATAGACATTTTCACTGTCTGCATACAAAAATATCTTTTCATAGGGGGCCGGAGCGATAGCACAGCGGGTAGGGCATTTGCCTTGCATGCAGCCGACCTGGGTTCGATCCCTGGCATCCCATATGGTCCCCAAGAACTGCCAGGAGCAATTCCTGAGTGCAAAGCCAGGAGTAACCCCTGAGCATCGCTGGGTGTGACCCAAAAAGGAAAAAAAAATCTTTTCATAGTTTTTGTCTGTGCAGGAAGGCTTGAGCATTTCAAGTGTGCCAACTCTGTGCTCAAGATCCTGGCACATCCTGGGGACCCATATGTCCTGCTGAGATTGAAGTGGGGCCTGGTACATGCAATTCAAGCCTCTTAACCACTGTACAATCTCCAGCTCAAAGTCCTTAACATCTCTTAATGTCTTTTCCTTGTCATTAAACAGAGTCCTGTATTAATATTTTACCAGATTTTATGCATTTTCTCTCCGGGTTATTCTATTCAATTATAAATAAGATTTCTTTTTGAATTTTCATTTTTGCAATTGTCTATGCTCATGAATGCTTCTATAGATTTTAATTAAGTCTTTAAGACTTTTGATAGATACTATCACAAAATATGCACAAAGTAATGGATTGTAGGCTTATTAGAAGGGGAGATTCTGGTGACACCCAGTGGTGTTCAGGGGTTATTCCTTGCTCTGTGCTCAGGGATCACCCCTAGCTGTGCTTGGGGACCTTTGTGATGCCGGATATCTAAGAGCATCCGCTGCTTTACAAGCAAATGCCTTAAACCCTCTCACCTGACTTGAATTCTTATTACTTTTTACTTGTTTTATTATGTGCTTTCTACTTGATCTGACTAGTACTTCTAATATTCAACTGAACAAAAATGGTACTAATAGATGTTTTACCTTGTTCCCAATTTTACTGTAAAAGCTTATATTCAATAAAAAATGGGGGCCAGAGAGATAGTACTTGGATTGCAGTTAAGTCATGCACGTGTACTGCCCAGGTTCAACCCCGTGGTTAACCCAGTATTGAAGGGTTCAGCCTCTAGGGCTCTGGGAACTGGGTAATTTTTGATCCCACAGAACCTGAGCAATATCACAGCCGCAGGCTCTCGCTGACCTGCCTAATCTACTTGGCTGAGCACAGTTGAAAGGGGCCTTCGGGATTCCTGTCCAAATCTTGGGGTTCCCCACCAAAAATAAGTAACAAAATAAAACATTTTTATTGTGACAATGTTGATTTATACAGCATATTAGACTTATAAGTAACATTATATCTGACATTATATACAAAATTGTAATAGACTGTTTTCCAAATGTTTAGACACATTTGGAATGTATTACTGTCACACCACACCCTTCACCCCCAGGTCAATGTAGGTCCAGCACAATCCATTAGACATTTTCACCCAATCCCTCCCATGTGGCCATCTAAATTTTCATTGTTCTTCTTTAGGAAGCCTTTCTGTTTATATATGATTTTATTATAAATATACATAGATCTGTTATTTTTCACTTTTAGGAATGGTTTCTTCAGTGTTGGTATTTTAATTAAACTTACATATTGTATATAAATTAGGAAAATTATAATTTTCTTAAAAAATAAACATACAACCATATAAAATTCATTGTTACAACTCTAACATAGATTATTCAAAGTATTTATAGATATGCAAAGTTGCACAGGCTTATTCATTTAATCGTGTTTGTGTTTAGTGTGTTTTTCCAGAAAAATCTTTTCACTTTTAAACACTGATTATGACATTAACTATGTATGTGTTTTGATTACTTCTAGATATATCACTTCTATCAATATTTTCTTTTGGTTTTTGTATAAATATATATGTTTCATGACCTTGGGGTTGAATCCAGAACTTTATATTTACAGAACATGAGGATCCTACATCTTGAACTATATTCCTGATGTCACCATTTTCTAAAAATTAACACATTGGTGATGATCTTTTCAAATGCCTTCACAACGTTATTGAGAGTAATGTATAACCTTTGTTTATTAGTCAGAGAGAGAGCCAGAGAGCCAGAGCCAGAGAGCCAGAGAGAGAGAGAGCCAGAGAGAGAGAGAGGGGGGGGGGAATGGCTGCCCTGAGCCACCTCTTCTGTAGTTTGGTGTTGGGAAGCAGCAAGTCTAGCTCCTCTGTTGGGTGATCTATAGTAGTGTTTTCCATACCTGTTTTTTCATAACTCTGGAGAACACTCTTTGTCTTTCTCTTTCAGAGTCCTTTAACTTTTACATTAGAATTTTAGTAAAAAATGTTATTAGCAGGAACGAACAAAGAGAAATGAGTATAGCAGCTTGAACAGATTGCTGTTACAGTGAAGAGGCATTGTTCTTTGCTTATCTTGGCTTAGAGAGCAGTTGGCTTAGAGATAGAACAGGGGTAAGGTATGGCCTTATGACCTTGAGGAAACTAACCCTAGTTTGACCCCTGGTGCCATATATGTCTCCTGGTAACTCCAGGAGTGATCCCTTAGCACAACTAGATGTAGCCCCCCCCCCAACAAATAATTTTGGATATCCAGTTATCATTTTCTGACTGCCAACCCGTTATGAAATCTTTTGTTAGTTTCCTTATAAAAGCAAACTCAAAGTAAAAATGTAACGTAACAATTTACATTTACATCTCTTTCTTGGAGAGCCAGGCAAGCTACCGAAACTATCTTGCCCACAAGGCAGAGCCTGGCAAGCTACCCATGGCGTGTTTGATATGCCAAAAACAGTAACAATAAGTCTCACAATGGAGATGTTACTGGTGCCCGCTTGAGCAAGTCGATGAGCAGAGATGACAGTGACAATTGATTTGTTTCCAGGTCTGGGGAAATGATAAACATAAATAAATTATGTACACTTCATTTTCCTTGTTAAATCAGAAACCAACCAAAGCCACTAATTTTTTATATCCAGGAATTTAAATCAGAAGCAAAATGGTAATACAATTTTAGGCAATATGAAAATCGTTAATCTCTATTTTTGCCAAATTGAAATGTAGCAATAACTTTTAACTTTTAAATTAAGAATCTTTGAAAAAATAGCTACTTGCATCTTTAAAATAATAAAATTTCTCATAATGAACACTATATATTTTTAAATAGGAATTTCTGGGCTCCATATTACCTCCGACTTGGGTTGGAATATTTCGTAACAGCACACATCATCCATGGATGTCAATAAATGGTTCAACTTCCAAACTAATGTAAGTTTTTTGTTTGCTTTACACATTTGAAATGTATAGAGAAAATATAAGATTTTATAATAATCTTAACTTGTTTAATTATAGCATGAAGAAAATATTGTTTGCTAGCAATTTTTCATATTAATTTTAAAATATGGAATGGTTAGATTTTGAACCCAAAGTTGTTGGAAATTATCTTTTCTTCACTTTCAATACATTTGTTTCTTCCTTTACACAAGAAATGTTATTGATTAGTGGGTTGCCTGCTAAAAAGTGCTAACATATTTATGCATGTTTTTCCATTACAGAATTAAAGAAAATTCAGCTGGAGAAGATAACTGTGTCGTATTATTATTTAGCCTCCATTCAGAGATTTGCACTTATACAAATTTATATTATTGCAAGCATAAACTTCAGAATTAGTAAAGCTATATATAAATTCTATTGAATCAATTGATAATCTTAAAGAAAATAGCTCATTTTGCATCTGATAATGACCTTACCAAATAAAATTGAAATGTACAAAAGTAAAGTTTGAGTAATTAGTGTAAAGTTTCTATATGTACCTTTCCTATTTCAGGGAAATTATTTCTGTATTTCATCCCAAATATGAGACTTATTGAATTTTTGTCATAGTTAAAGTAATTCCCATTTTTCTCCAATAGAAAAGTATTCTCATTTTTTTACTACATTCTATAATTCTACAAGTGGTGGTAATTTTTATTGTTTTTGTTTAGATTGGAATAACAAATTTTTTCCATTTTATGTTTGTAAATTAATGGTAAAAGAATCTTAATTCTAAAATAAACTAAAGTGAGTAGATGTACTTTTTTAAAAAAAATTGGTGTGTATCTATATTTATTTGAGATGTTTTCTTAACCAATTCACAGACTAGAGTAAGATTTTATTTTTAACTATATACTTAGATTTTATCAAGGTGACATAAGAAAGCTACATAAGGTGGAGCGATAGCACAGCAGGTAGAGCGTTTGCCATGCACATGGCTGACCTGGGTTCAATTCCTTCGTCCCGCTTGGAGAGCCCAGCAAGCTACCAAGAGTATCCCACCCACACGGCAGAACCTGCCAGCTACTCGTGGCGTATTATATGCCAAAAACAGTAACAACAAGTTTCACAATGGAGTCGTTAGTGGTGCCCGGTCAAGCAAATTGATAAAAACGAGATGACAGTGCTATACAGTGCTATGCATAAGAAGCATTTTCTTATTGTATCACCAGAAGATAATTGCATGATAGGACTCACACACACGTCTATATCATTGACATATTGACATATAGGTATCTATATATGTCTATACCTATACCTATACCTATATCTTATATATGTCTATATCATTGAAGGCAGGAATTGAAGTACTCCAGCAGTGCTCAGGGGTCATACATAACAATGAACTGGGAAACATATAAAGTGCTGTAGATCAAGTAGGATCCAACTGAAAGGAAGATAGCACCCACCATGTATATTTTATGTGTTTTTTTTAGTGTCAAATTGGACAGTGCTAAGGACTTCTGTGCCTATTAGTTGTACTGCATATTTGTAATTTTCATTTTCTAGGATTTTTCAGTTTCTATAGAGATTAAAATGTATTTATAATTTTGCATTATTATCTGTTTATGTGTGTTAAAAGCATGACAATTGAAACTGAAGTATTTCCAATGTTCTCAACAGTCATTGTTACCATTATTCAATATTATCATGAAAGCATCTTGGCTCTGGTGCTCCCTAACTGTCATTCTGATGTTTCTAATAATTATCAGTTTATTCCTTCTACTCCCTTTGCTACTTCTTTTGCCCCCAAACCTGGACTGTTAAGCCACGTCCAGGGGTTCAAAAGCTATTTCTGGCGCAGTGTTTGTGGATCACTCTTGGCAATGCCTCAGGGGGTCACATGTGGTTCTAAGGATAGAACCTGGGTCTGCCTGTCCCTCATCCGTGCAAGCACCTTACGCTCTGTGCTTGCTCTCTGGCCCTTTACTTTCCTTGCATTGCCTCTAATTCAGCATTTCGGCCTTTCGGGTTTTGTTTTGTATAGTCTCTCTCTCTCTCTCTCTCTCTCTCTCTCTCTCACTCTCATTTCTTGAGCTCTTTTTCCTTTTTTGCTTTCTATTCTCTCCTTCCTCCCTTCCTATTTATATCTGTGCATAATACACTTAATGTCATAATTTTCTTTCCATTTATATGTAATGTGAAAGTTCACTCTACCCATTTACTAAATTGCTGTGCTAATTAGGGATGTATTAGTGAATTTTAAGCCATGAAAGAATATTCATGTATTTGGTATTCCCTGCACTTTTAGGTAAACTCCTGTTAAAAAAACTTTCTGTAAATCTAAAAATGTTCTACATTTTTCTTGAATATGACTTCTGTGATTGAGTAAACTGTTTATTTTATTTATTTTTGGTTTTGGGTAAAACCTGATGGTGTTCAGGAATTTCTCTTCACTCTGTGCTCAGAGACCACTCCTGGTCACGCTCAGGGGGTCAGACTAGATTAGCCAAGTCTAAGGCAATCCCCCCACCCTCAGGGTTACTGCTCTGGCCCCTTTTAATTCCCCCCCTTTTTATTGATTCACTGTGAGGTACAGTAACAGAGATTTCATGTTTGAATTTAGACAAAATCTAAATTCATATAATCATCAAACACCCATCCCTTCACCAGTGCACGTTTTTTACCACCAAAGTCCCCAGTATCCCCGCCCCCACCACGCCCATTCCACACCTACCCCTGCCTACATGGCAGACAATTTGCACAATACTCTTTCTCTAAGTTGGTCACCTTTGATATTTGAGCCCAGTTCCACCACCCCTCATACCTGCCAAAAATGCAATGCTAGTCAATGTGTTTTGTATTTGCTTGTTATGGATACAATACAATGTCACGTGGCTGCAAGAGTGGCTTGGAGCTCTAGGAATTCTAAACTTTTCATAATTAGGGTCTGGAGAGATCGCTGCAGCAAGTTTCTGGGGTCCAAGATTCATTTGTGTGTCTCTGGATCATGGCAGTGTGGGAGCTTAAGCAGATGGTCGCTGTGTGTGGGCAGCGTCTCAGAGTCCCATGGGAGGAGGGAAGGAGAAGGACCGACTCTTCCGCTGTCTCGTGAGGTCTGGCATTTCCAACCACCACGACCCATACCTGGAGCTTTTTGCCGAGTTCTAGAAGATGACAGCCACTGGGATTCCTAGGGGGCAGGCCAGGTATGGCACCTGCACCCAGCTGGAGTGGCCCCAACTGGAGTGGCCCCGAGAAAATGGCCTATTGCAAAAGTGGTGGCCCCCTTTAATTTTAAATTTTATTTAATTAACTTAAAATGAACTTTAATGTCTACATTACAGGTGATCTTGTCTAGCGTCTGCTGGAGGAACATCACAGTTCAATAATGTCATAATATTATAAGAATTATGAATTTGTACTGCAGCTATGATGTATGTGAACATAAAAGTTTATCTTATTTGTGTATTTATCATGCATAGAATCATTTCTTATATGTTATGATTTGGTCCATTGTTTATGTGTTTACAGTACAGATTTGTGTGTGAATAAAAATCTATCCTGGTAGATCACCTTGTTTTATAAGCAGGGAAAATTGTTGAATTCTCTATTTCTGATTTTCATTTCTCACTTTTGCAAATCTGTTATTTTATTATTTTCACAAGGCTCTCATAAACCATTGAAAATCAATTGCACCTGTGTCCATTATTATGGAACCATCATTTTTGCAACATTGATTCAATTAATTCATTTTTAAATATATTCTTTCATGTTTTAAACTTTATCACTCTATATATTATTATATATGTCTCTGTAATAAAAATTCATTTATATAAATATTTTCATTGAATGTAAATTACTTTCCAATTATATTTATTTTGCAAATAAATATTTTATGTCATAAGAACTATGTATTTTTATTTAGGTTTGAAAAATGTTGATAGATTAATTTTTCATATGTTACTTTTTTATATTGAATGCTACTACTTCTTTAACTTAGTTTTAGTTTCTCCACAACATCTATTTTTAGTGCCACAGGCATTATGTGCTAATTTAATGTTAGATTTCCAAAATATTCATTTTTCTGGTCACTAGGTATTGCCATCATCATAAAAAAGTAATATGTGTATTTACTGATATCATAATAAGTAATCATTAATTATTTGTTCCTTTTTTATTTCCAAATCTGACTCAATTGATTTCTTTTTTAACATATTCTTTTATGTTTTAAACTTTATTATTCTAAATGTTTATTAAATCTATTTCTGAAATAAAAATATTTTTGTATAAACATTTTCATTGAATGTAAATAATATTCCAATTATACTTATTGTGCAAATAAATATTTTTATGTTGTAAGAACTATGCATACTTTTAGATTTCAAAAATATTGATAGAATTAATTTTGAATATAAATTAGTTACTCTTTTATACTGAACACTACTATTTCTTTGAACTTGTTTTAGTTTCTCCACAGTGTATATTTTAGTGCCACATATGTTATATGCTAATTTAATGTTTGATTTCCAATAGTCATTTTTCAGATCACTAAGTATTGCCATCATCCTAAATAGTAATATGTGTATTTATTCATATCATCATAAGTGAGTAATCATCAATTATTTTTGAATAGTTATTATTTTATTTTATTTTGTAAATAACTCCAGAATCAACTATGTATTCTCATGTACCAAATTGTATTATTTTGTATTATTTAAAAATTTTTTTTTCCCACCAGGACTCCCAAATTATATTATTTTTTATGTGATATTATTTAATTTAAAAAGAAAACAAAGTGATAAAATGGGTATAAAACTTCAAATACTTCAAATTAAGAAGGGCAGAATTAGTGAGCATGGCCCTATCTGGTGAATTAATGAATGATTTTAGTCTTACAATTTCATAATATGATTAATTGAAAGTGAAAGAAAACATTTAACTTTTTAATGCTGCAACATTTGTCACTTTACCCAGTGTACATTTCCCACCACGAATGTCCCCAGTTTCCCTTCTACCACGACACGCCCAGTTTATTTTGATGGCAGGAGCTTTTTTTTTTTTAATAATTTATTTATTTTTAATTAGAGAATCACCGTGAGGGTACAGTTACAGATTTATACACTTTTGTGCTTATACTTCCCTCATACAAAGTTCGGGAACCCATTCCTTCACAGTGCCCATTCTCCACCACCCGTAAACCCAGCGTCCCTCCCACCCTCCCCAATCCCATCTCCCCCCCAACCCACCCTGCCACTGTGGCAGGGCATTCCCTTCTGTTCTCTCTCTCTAATTAGCTGTTGTGGTTTGCAATAAAGGTGATGGCAGGAGCTTTTTTTATTTCTCTCCTTTTCACTTAATAAAAATGGAATCATTAAAAAAATGCATATATTTAGCCATTTTCCATTTATAGAATCTTTAAATTAATACAGATTATTAAAATACAACAATGAATTTTGTGAAATTTTCCTAGATTTCATAAAAATAAAGCTAGATTTTTTCTAAATTCATTCTCCACTGAGCAGTAGCACAGCAGATAGGGCATTTGCCTTATGCACAGCTGACCAGGGTTCAATTCCTCTGCCCCTCTCGGAGAGCCTGACAAGCTACCGAGAGTATCCCGCCCATAAGGCAGAGCCTGGTGAGCTAATCGTAGCGTCTTCAATATGCCAAAAACAGTAACAAGTCTCACAATGGAGACGTTACTGATGCCCGCTCAAGCAAATAGATGAACAATGGGGATGACAGTGACAGTGAGCAGTTTAGAAGTGAACTTCCATAGTAATGATAGATTTCTCCTTTGTGGATACAAAAATGGGAAATCATTAAAAGAATTCCTTTAGGTATAAACTAGACCCCAGGATTTAATGATGCACTTCTTTTGATGTCATTGTGTCTTTTGACTTGTGATTTAGAAGTCTACTTTTGGGGGCCAAGTGATAATTAAGTGGGTCGGGCCCTTGCACATGGCTGAATCAGATTCAGTCTCTGTCACTACTTGTCGGGCCCCAATCCCAGCCAGGAGTGACCATGAGCATAGAGCCTGGAGTAAGCCGTAAGCATAGCCAGGGGTCACCACAAAACAAGCTCTCCCCCGCTGCCCCACTCCCAATCTGCTTTTGCCATAGAGCTGAGAGATAGGACAGCAGTAGTCAGGGCACTGGCCATGTGCCTGGCCCCTCCAACTTCCCTCCCTGGCATCTCAGATAGTCCCCTGAGCAACTGCAGAAAAATGATCCCGAAGCATGAGAATAAGTACTGAGCATTGCAGTGTGGCCCTAAACACTAACAAACACAATTAAAACTACTTTTCTGTTTGTCCCCTTTTTTATTAAGTGGTAGTTTAAAAATAGTGTCTTGAATGAGCTCAAATAATAGTAAGGTGGGTAGGGAGGTTGCCCTGCACTGTTGACCCTGGTTTGATCTCTTGGCACCACATATGGCCACTTGAGCACTGCAAATAGTCATCAATGAGCGCTGACTCAGAAATGAACCTGAGTACTGCCAAGTGTGCCCTCCCTGCTTTAAAAAAAAATGATCTTGGAGCCAAACTGCCTTGTATGAGTCAGGCCCAGATTTGATCGCCTGTACCTCATTTGGTCCATGTGCCAACCAGTAACGATCCCGGAGCACAGAACCAGAGTACTGCTGGGTGAGACCCTAAATCCAAACAAACAAGTAGATAGATAACAGCGTCTATATTTCTGCCTAAACAAGTTAGATCTTGACTTGTAACATTTTTTAAAAAATTTTATTGAATCACCATGTGGAGGGTTACATAGTTCTCAGGATTATGTCAATTGTACAATACTCAAACACCCTTCCCTTCACCAGTGTCCCTATTCCATCACCAACCACCCCAGTATACCTCCCGCCCCCTCCCTTGTAATTGATAAGTTTCATTTTGTTTACACTTTATCTTGGTTACATTCTATGTTTCAACACATAACTCGCTATTGTTGCTGGGGTTTCCCGCCAATAGGAAAAAGACAGTCCTATTGTCAAGGAATCATTTGATAGTTCTCCATTGCTGAGAATGTAAAGATATTAAGTCCCGTTGTTTGTTACATAACTTTTCTATTTTTTCCCCCCTCGTCCCGCGCCACTGATTTCACGCCTGTTTAGTATTCACCACGGAGCCTGACAAAGGAAAAAAAACCGGAAAAGATGGTTATATCCTGTCATCAGCAGGCGTGGGGCTCTGGCTTAGTTGATAGTCTGGTAGAAAGTCTGCAGTTTCTGGAACCAAAAGTAGTGCGCTGGTATCGGCCCCGACTCGATATTCCACCAGCGTCCCGCTGTTCCATGTACATAATACTTTATTCCCTTGTATCCCATTCCCATGCCACCAGGTCCGTGTCAACTTAATGGACATCATACTATGGTTAACGCCACGCCGCGTTTCTTCCCGAGAAAGAAGGATATTTCTTCTCAGCTGGCGTGGGGATATGGCTTAGTTCAATCTAGAGAGATGGCTACCATTTTGGTTGCCTTCAATATTTCAACAAAAAACTTACTATTCTTGTTAGGGTTTCCCACCAAAGTCCGACCCGTTAAAAAGGAACCATTTCATATTGCTGATGATTAGATGACATTAGGTCGCGCGGTTTTGGGTTTCTGTATAAAGTCCAGGGAAAATTCTGCCTGAAATTCTATCGCTACAATCTTTTATCCTTTTATGGTGCTAATAAGATGAGAAAACCTAGAGAAATACCGGGCCCCCGCACGGGCGGAAGTGGGAAAGTGTCCGAGGTGGACGGAGACCGGTACTTCCCTGCCCTCGATCTCCCGCCAGCCACGCCGCGCAGTTGGGTGCGTGTCTCCATTTTGTGCTCAGAGAAGTGGGGTGGAAGCTGTGCTGTGCCCAGGAGAGGTTGGGAGAGAGGGAGAGAGATTAAAAAAAAGAGAAACGCCGGGCCCCCGTGCGGGTGGCTTGGCGGAAACGCTCAAATCACATACTGCAGGTTGTTCAGTGGACTGCTGGTGTCCAAAGCAGCTCTCTTGTCCTCCTCAGTCATACTGGAGCGGCGGGCGCAGCAAAGTGGGACTTGACTTGTAACATTTTTAATAAACATTCATGTAAAGGGAGAAAGCTAGGTATAATTGGATAATAAGTCACTGAATATCACATTGAGTAATTATTTCATATTTAACCAAATTTGTGGTGATTTAGTTGAGTATAGTTTAATGCTTTATATTTCCCACAAACATATTTTAATGTGAAATTTCAAGCTTTTATAAGAATAAAATTTAATTTAGAAATTTCAAAAACTTGACAGTAGTTAGAACTGACAATTTTTTTTGTTGTCACAATAAATTTGAAAAGGTAATTAACAAAAGACTTAGAAATTACCTTATGTGAATTATTTAAATCACTTAGACAGCTGAAGTGAACTTCACTGATCATAGGATATTTCTGGAAATTGGCACCCACATGTTTTTTTGTAAACCAACACATTCATTTGTTGAACTCATTTATCTAAAGTAAGTACATTTGTGATTTCTTTTATATTTTAGATTTCAGTTTTATATTTTGAATAAATTTACTATGTTATGTAACATTTTACAACATGGTATTCTTTACATTTTTCCATAAAATCCTCAATATTATAAGTAAAAAGAGCACTTAGCAATCTCTTTTGTGTATAGCTTATTTATTTTAAACAATTATTATTTGCTATAGTTGATAACCACCCATAAGATGAACAATGATAAATAATGATAAATAGCAACTTTAGATTTAGAATTCTTGAGACATTATACCTGATGTTGTATATTTTGTGAACTTAAGATTTTTTTCCAGTTCTCTGTCCTCTCACATGCAGAAGTTGTTGCCTACTATTGTTACTAAATTGTTAATAAATTACTTTTATGATGCTAAATATGTAAATAATTACAATGTAATGTGCATAATGCAATAACTTGAAATGTATGCCATTTTCCTATTTCAGCCTCAAGCTATTCAACAATTACTTTCCTATTAGAATTTGAAGATTATAAACTGTCTTTAGTGATTATTATATTTCAAAATACTGATAATCATCAGTGACTTTTTGATGACAGTTTTAATTTTAACACAGGTATTCATTTTCATGTTATTAAATCATTACAATCTGACTTTAAATAAATAGGCATATTACTGTCAGAATCTTGATTCCTCACAGATTTTCAATCTGTATCATTCCAGTAATAAAATATTGTCAATTATAGAATATTTTATAAATAAAGTTTTTCTTATTTTTTTTTGCCATGAGACCCTTATTTAAGGACCCAAGAATTTATATAATAGCTGTAGATTCTTCAACTGTGGAATGAACTCTAGTACACACCCTCCACCCCACCCAGTTCCTGTTCTACCACGTTGCTGTTATGTACTATTTTTCTCAAATCTACTTACCTTAGA
Source organism: Sorex araneus (assembly GCF_027595985.1). Taxonomy (NCBI): domain Eukaryota; kingdom Metazoa; phylum Chordata; class Mammalia; order Eulipotyphla; family Soricidae; genus Sorex; species Sorex araneus. The sequence continues at coordinate 51,987,950 of NC_073311.1, forward strand.
GCGCAGTGCCTGGCATTAACTTAGCTGCAGAGATGAGTAATGAAAAAACAACATATGCAGAGCTAAATTTGACTAAAACGTCAAAAAAACAACAAATAAAACCTAGAGGTGCTAAAGGCTTCACTTCAGGAACAGAACAAGAAATATACTATGCAGAATTAAATCTTCAAAATGCTACTCAGTCTCCTCAGGCAAATGACAAGAACTACCACTGCAAAGGTAAACTTTTATATACATGTAAGATGTAACAGTTCGAGAACGGGCAGTTGGGTTGCAGAGTGTTGGGAGAGAGAAGAGAGGAAACTCAGTATTTTTCATTTTGGACAATCAGAGAGTTAATTTGAATATGATATTCTAATATGAATTCTGAAGACTAGTTTTGTTTAGGCATTGTTGAACAAATCATAGAGCTATGCACTTGCTAAAAATGCAATGCAGTGTTCTGGGAGAAAGATTGCAATGGACCTAGAGTCCAAAATGGTAACAGAATCGCACTCTAAATAGTTCTCTCCGTCTTTCCATTCTCAGTGTTTTCATTTCAATCCCATAGGATTACTGTCACCTCCAGAGAAGCTCATTGCTGGGGTCCTGGGAATAATTTGCGTTGTCTTGGTGTGCATTATAATAATCACAGTGATTATTACTCATTGTAAGTAAATTTTTTAAATTTTTTAAAAAAGGAAACTTTTACAGATGATCTCATCTCCACTAAAGATTTTATAATATTAAGGAACAGATCTCTCATTTTAATGCAAGTATATATAGACTAGTGTAGATTGATTATTTTGAATTTATAATAAAAACATAATTTAGAATACCAGAATACCTTATTGAGAAATGTAAATTGTTTTTAATTTGGTTAAACCAAATACAGAGGGAGATGTAACTTCATTTTTTAAACTTTTAAAATATTTTTCCACTCAAACTTAATTCTTATATTGTTATTTTTAGTGAAATTAATTTTCTTAGATGAATTCACCTGCGTAATTTCTCTTTGTCAAAGATTTTATAATATTAAGGAACAGATCTCTCATTAATGCAAGTATATATAGACTAGCGTGGATTGATTATTTTGAATTTGTAATAAAAACATATTTAGGATACTAAAATACCTTATTGGGAAATGTAAATTTTTTTAACTTTGTTAAACCAAATACAGAGGGAGATGTAACTTCATTTCTCTAAGCTTTTAAAATATTTTTCCACTCAAACTTATTCTTATATTGTTTTCCTTAGTAAAATTAATTTTCTTAGATGGAGTCACCAGCGTAATTTCTCTTCCTCTTATTTAAAAGTATTCTGTTCTGGGATTGCTGAGAATGTGAAGTTCAGTCTGAATTGTCTTTATACGTTTTGGGTTTGCTTTATTTCTCTTCTCTCTACTTCTCTCTTTCCTTTTTTCTGCTATTGTCTCTCTGTCCATATTCTTCTTAGAATTAGTACCCTCTCTCAATAATACTACTTTACTTTACACACAATTTTATTGAATATGATTCTAATCTTTAACAATGCAAAAATTGTCCACTAAGACACTAATGTTATTGTGATATAGTTGAATCCATTTATATTTATAGGTTGTGCTTAATTTTCTTCTAGCTACTCAGACTCTAAGGCAGAATAATTCTTCCGCAATTAATACAACGAGCACTCAGAAAGGTGAATACTGATTTTAAAAGTTTTTATAGTACATTTTAGAGTTTGTATATCTTGGACTAAGTAGAAATGCTAGCCAATTTAAGAGAAAACATAGTTAAAAAATAAGGAAATGAGAGTTCATAAAAAGTAATTGGTATGCAACAACATATAAAGAATAACTTACTTATTATAATTTTCTTTACAAAGTTTGGTTCAAATATCTTACAGCTAAAAATGAATAAGTTATTCAACGATAAAATTGTTTGTTTGTGGCTAATGTAGATATATAGAGTGGGAATTTTTAGTGTGGTATTTGTCTTATATCAACATTTAAATTAAGGGATGAGAACTGACCCTTACTGGGTGTGTTTGCATGAGACTTGTGCTGTGATGTACCACATCCTGACAGTGCACAATATGCAATATACATGCATGTTTTTACCTATGCGCGTGTAGCAGTTCTATCTGATGTTTGTAATTAACTTTCCTATTAATAGCTGAAAATAACTCTCTGGTGCCTCCTTGTGCTCACTGTCCTCCTGAGGGATTTACATATTTCAACAACTGCTACTATACAAATCATGGAAAAATGTCATGGAAGGAGAGTGTGATGACCTGTGCTTCTCGCCGGTCTAGCCTGCTTTATATAGAGAGTGAAGAAGAACTGGTAAGTGTTTAACGTGACAACCACATTACAAAAGACATTTCAGTTAATACTTTTTCACTTTCGCATATTTTTACTGTATATTTTGTACACTGTACATATTGACTTTTAATATTTCAGTCCTACAATTTTCTTTCATGTCATAATGCACATTTGATTTATCATTCTTACTTTTTTCTAGAAAAACATGTTTTCACAACTGTTTTTAAATTTTTTCTTCCATTTAAGCTAATTAAAGATATAATATTTGCTGATATTACACCTAGTGATAGCCATTTAAGTGGATTTAGTTAGCTTCAAGTGAATCAAGTGTTATTCTGTGCTCACAAATGCAATAAGAAATTGGCACATTTTTCAGTCTGCCAGTGACATAAAAACACTCCATGCTTCAAAGGCCGTTCTGTCAGTCACTCTGTTATCATCAAAAAGTCAAATGAGAATCTTGGATAGTGAAAGCAAAGTATGAACAGTACATTCAAAATTATCAAACAATTTCTAAACATTCTAGCAAGATAAATTTAATAAAAGGAAAAGCACTGTAGCACTGTCGTCCGATTGCTTGAAGTGGGCTTCAGTAACATCTCCATTGTGAGACTGGTTACTGTTTCTGGCATATTGAGTACGCCACAGGTAGCTTGCCAGGCTCTGCCATGCCAGTGGGATACTCTCGGTAGCTTGCTGGGCTCTCCAAGAGGGATGGAGGAATCAACCCGGGTCAGCCTTGTGCAAGGCAAACACCCTACCCGCTGTGCTATGGCTCCAGTCTCATGAAATGAATAAAAATAAAAATAAAAAACCCACCAGGTCTGTAGGATGCAAATTTTTTTTTATATATGATTTATTATAAATATATATAGATATGTTTTTTTTCACTTTTAGGAATGGTTGCTTCAGTGTTGGTATTTTCATTAAACTTACATATTGTATATACATTTGGAAAATTATAATTTTCTTAAAAAATAAACATACAACCATATAAAATTCATTGTTACAACTCTAATATAGATTATTCAAAGTGTTTATAGGTATGCAAAGGTGCACAGGCTTATTCATTTAATCGTGTTAGTATTTAGTGTGTTTTTCCAGAAAAATCTCTTTACATTTAAACACTGTTGATGACATTAACTATGTATGTCTTTTGATTACTTCTAGATATATCCCTTCTATCAATATTTTCTTTTGTTTTGTATATAAATATATATGTTTTACGTTGCTGGGGTTGAATCCACAACTTCATATTTACAGAACATGAGGATCCTACCACTTGAACTATATTCCTGGATGTCACCATTTTCCAAAAATTAACAAAATGGTGATGATCTTTTCAAATGCCTTCACAACGTTATTGAGAGTAATTTATAACCTTTGTTTATTAGTCAGAGAGAGAGAGCCAGAAAGCCAGAGCCAGAGAGCCAGAGCCAGAGCCAGAGAGAGAGAGAGAGAGAGAGAGAGAGAGCGAATGGCTTCCCTGAGCCACCTCTTCTGTAGTTTGGTGTTGGGAAGCAGCAAGTCTAGCTCTTCTGTTGGGTCATCTATAGTAGTGTTTTCCATACCTGTTGTTTTATAACTCTGGAGAAAACTTTTTGTCTTTCAGAGTCCTTTAACTTTTACGTTAGAATTTTAGTAAAAAATGTTATTAGCAGGAACGAACTTAGAGAAATAAGTATGGCAGCTTGAACAGATTGCTGTTTCAGTGAAGAGGCATTGATCTTTGCTTATCTTGGCTTAGAGAGCAGTTGGCTTAGAGATAGTACAGGGGTAAGGTATGGCCTTATGACCTTGAGGAAACTAACCCTAGTTGACCATATATGTCCATATATGTACCATATATGTCCTCTGGTACCTCCAGGAGTGATCCCTGAGCACAACTAGATGTAGCCCTGAATTAAATAATTTTAGATATCCAGTTATCATTTTCTGACTGCCAACTCGTTATGAAATCTTTTGTTAGTTTCCTTATAAAATCAAACTCAAAGTAAAAATGTAACGTAACAATTTACATTTACATCTCTTTCTCGGAGAGCCAGGCAGGCTACCGAAAGTATCTTGCCCCCAAGGCAGAGCCTGGCAAGCTACCATGGCATATTTGATATGCCAAAAACAGTAACAACAAGTCTCATGATGGAGACATTTATGGTGCCCGCTTGAGCAAATGGATGAGCAACGAGATGACAGTGACAATTAATTGGTTTCAAGGTCTGTGGAAATGATCAACATAAATAAATTATGTGCACTTCATTTTCCTTGTTAAATAAGAAACAGACCCAAGCCACTAATTTTTTATATCCAGAAATTTAAATCAGAAGCAAAATTGTAACACAATTTTAGGCAATTTGAAAATCATTAATCTCTATTTTAGTCAAATAGAAATTTAGCAGTGCCTTTCACTTTTAAATTAAGAATCTTTGAAAAAATAGCTACTTGCATCTTTTAAATAATAAAATTCCTCGTAATGAACACTATATATTTTCAAATAGAAATTTCTGGTCTCCATATTACCTCCAAGTTGGGTTGGAATATTTCGTAACACCACACATCATCCATGGATGTCAATAAATGGTTCAATTTCCAAACTAAAGTAAGTTTTTGTTTTCTTTAAATATTTGAAATGTATAGAGAAAATATAACATTTTATAATAATCTTAACTTGTTAAATTATAGCATGAAGAAATTACTGTTTGCTAGCATTTTTTCATATGAATATTAAAATATGGAGTGGTTAGATTTCGAATCCAAATTTTTTGGAAATTATCTTTTCTCCATTTTCAATACTTTAGTTACTTCCTTTACAAAAGAAATGTTATTGATTAGTGGGTTGCCTGCTAAAAAAGTGCTAACATATTTATGCATATTTTTCCATTATAGGATTAAAGAAAAATCAGCTGGAGAATCTAACTGTGTTATTGTCTCACCTAGCCTCAATGCAGACATTTGCACATATCCACATTCTTATTATTGCAAGCATAAACTTCAGAATTAGTACAGCTACATATGAATTCTGTTGAATAAATTAATAATCTTAAAGATACTAGCTCATTTTGCATGTAATAATGACCTTACCAAATAAAATTGAAGTGTACAAAAGTAAAGTTTTAGTAATTAGTGTAAAGTTTCTATATGTACCTTTCCTATTTCAGGGAAATTATTTCTATATTTTATCCCAAATATAAGGCTTATTGAATTTTTGTCATACTTAAAGAAATTTACATTTTTCTTCAATAGAAGAATATTCCCATTTTTCTACTAGATGCTATAATTCTATCAGTGTGATAATTTTTATTGTTTTTGTTTAGATTGGAATAACAAATATTTTCCATTTTGTGTTTGTAAACTAATGGTAAAATTAGTTTACCATTAATTCTAAAATAAACTGCAGTGAGTGGATGTACTATTTTTGTATTTAAAATCAGTGTGTCTCTGGGGACTGGAGCAATAGCACAGCGTTTGCCTTGCACACGACCGACCTGGGTTCTATTCCCAGCATCCCATAATCATATCTCCCTGAGCCCCCTGAGCACGGCCAGGAGTAAATGCTGAGTGCATGAGCCCGGACAACCCCTGTGCATCGCCAGGTGTGACCCAAAGAGAAAACAAAAACAAAAAAACATAAAATCTGTGTGTATCTATATTTATTTGAGATTTTTTTAAGACAATATCACAGACTAGAGTAAGTTTTTATTTATAACTCTATACTTAGATTTTATCAAGGTGACATAAGGAAGCTACATAAGGTAGAGCAATAGCACAGCAGGTAGAGGGTTTGCCATGCACGTGTCTGACCCAGGTTTGGTTCCTCCACCCCTCTCAGATAGCCCGGGAAGATACTGAGAGTATCCCACCCACACGGCAGAGCCCAGCAAGCTACAATTGGCGTATTCGATATGCCAAAAACAGTAACAACAAGTCTCACGATGGAGTCATTATGGTGCCCACTCAAGCAAATTGATGAAAATGGGATGACAGTGCTGTACAGTGCTGTACATAAGAAAGCATTTGCTTATTGTATCACCATATAATAATTGTATGATAGGACTCACACTCACACACACACACACGTCTATATTATTGACATATTTACATATAGATAACTATATGTCTATACCTATATCATATATATGTCTATATCATTGAAGGGTGCTCATATATATATCGGGCAGGAAATAAAGTACTCCAGCCGTGCTCAGGGGTCATTCCTAGCAATGATTTGGGGAACATACAAAGTGCTGAAGATCAAGCAGGATCCAACTGAAAGGAAGATAGCACTGACCATGTATATTTTATGCGTTTGTTTGGTGTCAAATTGAACAGTGCTAAGGACTCTGTGCCTATTTGTTGTAATGCATTTTTGTAATTTTCATTTTCTAAGATTTTCAGTTGCTGTAGACATTAAAATATATTTATAATTTTGTATTATTACCTGTTTATGTGCATAAAAAGCATCACAGCTGAAAATGAAGCTTTTTGTTTTTCCAACGTTCTCAAAAGTCATTTTTACCATTATTCGGTATTATCATGAAAACATCTTGGCTCTGGTGCTCCCTAATTGCCATTCTGATGTTTCTAGTAATTATCAGTTTCTTCTTTCTACTTCCTTTGCTACTTCTTTTTCCCCAAACCTGGACTGTTAAGCCACATCCAAGGTGTTCAAGAGATATTTCTGGCACTGTGCTTGTGGATCATTCTTGGCAATTTCAGGGGGTCACATGTGGTTCTAAGGATAGAACCACCTGGGTCTGCCTGTCCCTCATCCTTATGCTCTGTGCTTGCTCTCTGACCCTTTACTTTCCTTGCATTGCCCCTAATTCAGCCTTCCAGTTTTCTTTTGTATAGTTTATTTCTCTCTCTCTCTTTATCTCTCTCTCTCTTTCTCCCTCTCTCTCTCCTTCTCTCTCTCATTTCTTGAGTTCTTTTTGCTTTTTATTCTCTCCTTCCTCCCTTCCTATTTATATCTGTACACAATAGACTTAATTTCATAATTTTCTTTCCATTTATACGTAATGTGATAATTCATTCTGTCCATTTAACCTTAATTGCTGAGTTAATTAGGGATGTATTAGTGAATTTTAAGCCATAAAAGAATATTCATGTATTTGGTATTCCTTGCACTTTTAGGTAAACTCCTGTTAGAAAAATTTCTGCAAACTAGGAATGTCCTACATTTCTCTTGAATATGACTTCTGTGATTGAGTAACCACTCTTAATTTTTATTTTATTTATTTTTGCTTTAGCGTAAAACCTGGTGGTGTTCAGGATTTTCTCCTCACTTTGTGCTCGGGGAGCACTCCTGGCAGTGCTCAGGGGGTCATACCAGATTAGCCAAGTCTAAGGCAAGCTCCTCACCCTCAGGGTTACTGCTCTGGCCCCTTTTAATTTCCCCCCTTTTTATTGATTCACCATGAGGTACAGTACAGAGCTTTCATGTTTGAATTTAGACAAAATCTAAATTCATATAATCATCAAACACCCATCCCTTCACCAGTGCACGTTTTTTACCACCAAAGTCCCCAGTATCCCCATCCCCACCCCCATTCCACACCTACCCTTGACTACATGGCAGACAATTTGCACAATACTCTTTCTCTAAGTTGGTCACCTTTGATATTTGAGCCCAGTCCCACCACCCCTCATACCTGCCAAAAATGCAATGCTAGACAATGTGTTTTGTATTGCTTGTTATGGATACAATACAATGTCACGTGGCTGCAAGAGCGGCTTGGAGCTCTAGGAATTCTAAACTTTTCATAATTAGGGTCTGGAGAGATCGCTGCAGCAAGTTTCTGGGGTCCAAGATTCATTTGTGTGTCTCTGGATCATGACCGTGTGGGAGCTTAAGCAGATGGTGGCTGTGTGTGGGTGTCATCTCAGAGTCCCATGGGAGGGGGGTAGGAGAAGGACCGACTCAACCTGTCTCGTGAGGTCTGGCATTTCCAACCACCATGACCCGTACCTGGAGCTTTTTGCCGAGTTCTAGAAGATGACAGCCGCTGGGATTCCTAGGGGGCAGGCCAGGGATGGCACCTGCACCCAGCTGGAGTGGCCCCAACTGGAGTGGCCCCGAGAAAATGGCCTTGCAAAAGTGGTGGCCCCCTTTAATTTTAAATTTTATTTAATTAACTTAAAATGAACTTTAATGTCTACATTACAGGTGATCTTGTCTAGTGTCTGCTGGAGGAACATCACAGTTCAGTAATGTTATAATATCATAAGAATTATGAATTTGTACTGCAGCTATGATGTATGTGAACATAAAAGTTTATCTTATTTGTGTATTTATCATGCATAGAATCATTACTTATATGTTATGATTATGTGCATTGTTTATGTGTATACAGTACAGATTGTGTGTGAATAAAAATCTATCCTGGTGGATCATCTTGTTTTATAAGCAGTGAAAATTGTTTAATTCTCTATTTTTGATTTTTATTTCTTACTTTTGCAAATCTGTTATTTTATTATGTTCACAAGGCTCTCATAAACCATTGAAAATCAATTGCAGCTGTATACATCATTATAAAACCATCATTTTTGCAACATTGATTCAATTAATTCATTTTTAAATATATTCTTTCATGTTTTAAAGTTTATCGCTCTATATATTATTATTTATGTCTCTGTAATAAAAATTCATTCATATAAATATTTTAATTGAATGTAAATTATTTTCTAATTATATTTATTTTGCAAATAAATATTTTATGTCATAAGAACTATGCATTTTTTATTTAGGTTTGAAAAATGTTGATAGATTAATTTTACATATGTTACTTTTTATATTGAATGCTACTAATTCTTTGAACTTAGTCTTAGTTTCTCCACAACATCTATTTTTAGTGCCACGGGCATTATGTTTTAATTTAATGTTAGATTTCCAAAATATTCATTTTTCTGGTCACTAGGCATTGCCATCATCATAAAAATGTAATATGTGTATTTAGTGATATCATAATAAGTAAATAATCATCAATTATTTTAAAATAGTTATTATTTCACTTTTTAAGTAGCTGCACATATTTTAAAAAACATGTTTTAAAAACCATGAAATTACAGGTAACAAATGTATTGTTTATGTAACAGTACTAAATTTAAAAAAAAAACAAAGTGATAAAATGAGTGTTAAATTTTAAATATTTCGATTTAAAATGGCATTATTAGTGAGCATGACCCAATTTGGTGAATTGGTGAATGACTTTTAGTTTTACAGTTTTACAAAATGATTAATCAGAAGTTAAAAACTTTCATATAATTGTTTAATGCTGTGACACCTGTCACTTCACCCAGTGTATATTTCACATCAACACTGCCCCCAATTTCCCTTGTTTCATCCCAGACCCAGATTACCTTTATGGCAGGCACTTTTCTTCTCTTTTACTCTCCTTTTAACTCAATAAAAATGGAATCATTAGAAAAATGCATATACTGAGCCATTTTCCATTGACAGAAGCTTTACAATTAGTATAGATTCTTAAAATACAGCAATAAGTTTTGTGAAATTCCCTAGCTTTTATAAAGATAAAGCTAGATTTTGTCTAAATTCAGTCTCCAAATGAGTGGTTTAGAAGTGAATTTCCACAGGAATGATACAAAATGGGAAATCACTAAAATCCTTTAGGAATAGGTATAAACTAGATCCCAAGAATTATTGATTTATATCTTCTGATGTCATTGTGTCTTTTGATTTGTGATTTAAGGGTCTACTTTTCGGGGCCAAATGACAGTTGATTGGGTCCGTCCCTTGCATATGGCTAACTCAGATTCTGTCTCTGCCACTACTTATGGTCCCCAAGTCCCAGCCAGGAGTGACCCTGAGCATAGAGCCTGGATAAATTAGCCAGGTGTGACCACAAAACAACCACTACCCCCCCAACCCCTACTCTCAATCTGTTATTCCTATAGAGCTGAAAGATAGTCAGGGCACCTGCCATGTATCTGGCCCTTCCAATTTCCCTCCCTGACATCCCATACGGTCCCCCAAGCACCCGCAGGAATGATGCCAAAGAACAGGAATAAACACTGAGCACTGCAGAATGTGCCCAAACCAAAACAAACACAAAATCAAAAGCTACTTTTCTGTTTGTCCAACTTTTTATTAAGTGCTATTTTAAAAATAGTATCTTGGATGGGCCCAAGTACTAGTGCAGGGAGTATCGAGTTTGCCCTGTACAGTTGAACCTGGTTTGATCCTGGCACCACATATGGCCCTTTGAGTACTTCAAATAGTCATCGATGAGCACCGAATCAGAAGTAAACCCTGAGTACTGCTGAGTTTGCCCTCCCTGCTTTAAAATAATTATCCTGGAGTCCAACTGCCTTGTATGAGTCAGGCCCAGGTTTGATCCCTGTACCCTATTTGGTCTGTGTGCTAACCGGTAATGATCCCGGAGCACAGAACAAGAGTACTGCTGGGGACACCCAAAATCCAAACAAAACATAGATATATAATAGCATCTTTATTTCTGCCTAAATAAGTTAGACTATGACTTGTAATATTTCTAATAAACATTCATATAAAGAAAGACAGCTAGTTATCATTAGATAAGAAGTCGCTGAATATCGCACTGAGTATTATCTCACATTTAATCAAATTTATGATTTCGTTGAGTACATTTTAAAGCTTTATATTTCCCATAGACATATTTGAATGTGAAATTGCAAGGTTTTTATAAAAATAAAATTTAATTTTAGAAATATCCAAAACTTGACAGTAGTTAGGAGAACTGACAATTCTTTTGTTGTCACAATAAATTTGAAAATGTAATTAATTAAACATGTAGAAATTCTTCAGAAAATAAGTAGTGTATCAGAGATGAAATATTATTAATGGACCATAATTTTTGAAATATTTTTCTTAGAGTAAATGTGCCATCATGAAAGGATGAGGGAAAGTTGTATTATACCAAAATTTAGAGATTGTATCTAAGTTTTTAGTATTTGTGCAGAGATGGAAGTAGTTCAACTGCAAAGGATGGTCAAGTCTATTGTACCCCAACACCTACTGTTACAGGAACAATCTTTCAGAAGCATTTGCCAATGGACAAACCAAATGACAGACTAGAAACTCAGAGTCTCTGCATTGTTGAGGCGTGTCTGCTACCAGTTTGAAAATACAAGTCTAAGGGTTTCCTGTTGAAATTTTAAGTGACACTTCAATAATGTGTTACTTTTTTTCACTCATTTTTTCATTGTGAGCTCTCATAGACCAGTCTGTCCAGACCACAGCCAGCTTGTCTTTTCACAATGGCAGCCTTTATTTCTGTAGAAGACACTCCACATTCTCTACAACAGAACACTTTTGATCTCTTTTTTATTTATTCATGGGTCTCTGTAGAAGAGCTTAAATGGTGGTGCTGAAGTTGGTTCATGGGGTACTGCTAGAGCTTCCAGGAGTATAGGAAAGTGGGGGAAGGTGCCCATCTCCTCCCTAGGAAAACCTGTAGACCAGTCACAAAACCCCAAACCAACATTTTCAATATGTTATTGACTTGGTGTGGTCTGTCCTGAGATGGTTGAGTCAGGCTAGGGTCATAGTAGCGATTTTGGATTATGGGAGCAAGCAGCTGCCAGGGGCTTGGCTTGGGCAGGCACCAGGATGACCTACGCCCTCTAATTTCCACTGGTCTGTTCAGCCTGGAAAGGTTTGAGATTCACTTCGGCTTTTGATCTCTTTCAAGATTTGTTAATGGATCTCTGAAAAAAAGGTTTTCAATAGCTGGGCTGGAGGTGGTTTGTGGGTGTGGCTCCCAGGTACCTAACTTTTGGCTGTTTAATTTCTCAGGAAACTTGGTACCAAGTTGTTGGGGTTCGGCCAGAGACAGTGGCAATTTTGGGGTACGAGGAAGCCTGAGGACACCAAAAGACTGTTGATACACTTGCTGCATGGACACAGGTTGACCTGCTGTCAGTACCATACCCCCAAATTTTCAATCAATAAAATTTCAGAAAATTCTAAGAACTTGATCAGTAATTTTAGATTGAAAGTGGATAAGTTTTACAATAAAGTTGACAATGTCATTGATAAAAAGAAAATATAACAATTCTTGAGAATAGTTAGAGATAATTATCTAATTTTATGGGATTATGATATTTGAATTATTTTCATTAAAAATGACATAATGAGGTTGTGAGAAGAAGAGGCTCATAATACCAAAATTTATCAACTGAGTTCAGATTGGTCATCTACACTGTTCTTTTTAAGTTATTTTTTATTGCAACTCCATAGTTTACTGTTGTTCATAATACTGTTGTTTCAGGAGTAAAATATTGCCATACTATTCCTACCACTAGTGTGTCCTTCCCTCCACCAATACCCACCACCCAGCCTGATACCTTGCAGGCACAATCAAATTTGCTTTCTATTGTTTGTTACAAGAAAAAGACAAATGGAACTATCAAATTTTAGATCCAGTATGAGTCAATTTGTGAAAATTGTTACTTCTCACAATGATATTACTAAGGTCATTGAGGGTCTGTGGTACTGGTTGGTGCTAGTCGTTGCTTGTGTTATTGCTGAGACTTGTTGAGCTTGTTGGACTTCTATGCAACAGATTTGCTCTATTCAACAGTACTATGAGCTACTGAGGTACATGGTTGGTATTCCAGGAGCTAAACGTTTGGAACAATTTGGTGACATAGCAGTTTGATGAGGTTCAGTTGTGAAACCTGACCGTTTCTAAGTCTGAGAGTGTTGGCTCCGGCTCCGGGCTGCTGGAACTTCTGGAAGAGAAGGGGGGATCCTGCTCATCCCCATTGTGAGAAGGCCCCAATGTTCTCAGCCCAGACAAGCCTACTAGGGAGGAATCAATGGTGTTGTGATGTTCTCTGGTGATGCTGATTTGTTTCCCTGTTGGCAAGTCATCTATGTTATTCTTAATGAGATCCAAGGTTTGGTATTTGTTATTGAAATAGAAGCAATTGAAAAGTAAACAATGGTCAAGTTTTTTGTACCGCCCACTCCTCCCATAGCTCTTGTTTCCAAGGTATTTGCCAATAGACAGACTAAATTAGAAACTAGAAGCTCAGAGTCCTCTGTACGGTGGAAGTGTTTCTTTAATTCTCTTGAAATTCAAATCTAAGGATTTCCTGTTGAAATTTCAAATGACACTTCAATAAGGAATCTATTTTTTTTTCACTCTTGCTTTGCATTCTGAGTCTTCACAGATCAGTCTGTCCAGACCACAGATATTTCATACTTTGAAAGTTCTTTTCACACCTGGTCTCTCTGTAGAGGACATTTCACATCCTGTCCAGCAGAAGGTATTTGTTGTTGCTCTTCTCTTTAGCAATTCATGGAATACTATAAAAACTAGGAATGAAACAACTGAGATACAATTCATAAATGACCAAATCAAATAGAACATTAGTTTCTCTGCCTGAAAGCTCAAGGTGGGAAAGAGATTAAAATATAAAATATACAAAAGATTTCTTTATGATTCAATGTAGTGATTTTGAAGAATTAGTCAATTATATATTCACATACATGCCTGACTTTGTTGTTTTGGTATTTGTAAACAATTTGGCTTCTGTACGTACTCCATTTTTAGTTATGCATTTAAAGATATCTTGCTAAAATGAATTTACCTGATCATATATATCAAACACAGTATTTCATGCATTGATTTTTATTAAACAAAATTATTTTAGCTTTTAAAAAGCATTAGGATTATGAAGCTCCCATTTTGTTCCACCTTACAGAAATTATTAAAAATCAAAAGATCTTAAAAAATATTGAACAAAACATATAAACATACACGTATCACATCAACAAAAGCCTCTCCTATCATTTTAATCTCACACATTTCTGTTATTATGAATAATAAATCATAAATATTAATTTAGTGAATATAACAAAAAAATCAGTGACATATTATTAAAATCTCACTTTATGGCCTTACCAGTCTGCTAAATGTTTCATAGGAATAGTAATCTACATATTTTTTATTCTTATTTCATTTATTTACTTATTTATTTATTTATTTATTTATTATATAAAATAAGGGGTGTCTTTAAATGGGGTGATGAAATGAACAGAAAGTTTTCCAAAGAAGAAATCCAAATGGCTGAGAGGCACATGAGAAAATGTTCAACATCACTAATCATCAGGGAGATGCAGATCAAAACAACAATGAGATATCATCTCACACGACAGAGACTGGCCCACATCCCAAAAAACAAAAGCAACCGGTGTTGGCGTGGATGTGGGGAGAAAGGGACTCTCCTTCAATGCTGGTGGGAATGCCGACTGGTTCAGCCCTTTGGAAAACAATATGGACGATTCTCAAAAAGTTAGAAATTGAGCTCCCATTTGACCCAGCAATACCACTCCTGGGAATATTTCCCGGAGAGGCAAAAAGGTATAGTAGAGATGACATCTGCATTTCCATGTTCATTGCCGCTCTGTTTACAATAGCCACAATATGGAAAAAACCAGAGTGCCCGAAAACAGATGATTGGCTAAAGAAACTCTGATATATTTACACAATGGAATACTATGTAGCTGTCAGAAAACATGAAGTCATGAAATTTGCATATAATTGGATCAACGTGGAAAGTAACATGCTGAGTGAAATGAGTCAGAAAGAAAGAGACAGATATAGAAAGATCGCACTCATATGTGGACTATAAAGTAGCTGAGAGGTACAAGCTTACAATGTTGCGATTCTTGGCAGACATTTCTCTGGACTTAGTTACTAAAATACTAAAATACAGAAATCCAAAACTATGCTGCTGCTAGTGTGGCCTCCTGACCTCATATCTCTTTATTCTCAGCAATGGAAAACAAATTACCAAATGCTTTCTTTTCAGCAGATCGAATTTAGGAGGTAGAAACTCCAAATCAATAATAGTGAACTTTTTTGTTGAAATATTGAATGTAATCAAAGTAAAGTGAAAGTAAAGTGAAATTTACCAGTTACACATGCTGGTTGGGGGGCTGGAGAGGTGGGGGGAAAGGAGGAAGTATATCGTGATTCTTGGTGGTGGAATATGTGCTCTGGTGAAGGGATGGGTGTTTGAGCATTGTATAACTGAGACTTAAACCTGAAAGCTTTGTAACTTTCCACGTGGTGATTCAATAAAAGAATTTAAAAAATAAAATAAATGTATATAGGAATGAAAAAAAAAAATAAACTCCTCTAAATTCAAATCTAAGATTTCCTGTTGAAATTTCAGGTGATACTTCAGTAGGGAACCTAGCTTTTTCCACTCTTGCTTTTCATTCTGGGCTTTCACAGGTCAGTCTGTCCAGACCACAGGCAGGCTGTATTAAAGGATTATGTGCAATGTTTAAACTTATTAAAGATCAAAGGTTGAAAGTAATATAAGTATGTGGTGGAGTCTTCTCCAGGCCTCTGTTCAGTGCGCTCACTCAACCAGCAAGGGGCCACTGCTCAGGGTCTTGAGGACAGGGCCAAGTTTCCCTCCAAGTAAGGGGAGGGGTCTGAGGGAAAAGAGCAAACCTTGCCACCACATCCTCCAAGGAAAGAGAATAAAGCACAGAAGCACAGTGTGGGTCCTGTAAAGCGGAATCCACTGTACTGAGTGACATCAAGCCTTAATATAGGTTGAGGAGGTGGTGGGAGTATGCAACTGGTCACCTACACAGGATGATCGGAGCAAACATGTTTTCTGTAGATAGGGCGACACCTTCACAGCATATTTGCCAGAAACATCCTGCCCCAGGTAACTTTGAACTGTGATATGCATTGTAACAGGCTGCACTCAAAGCAGACCAGAGGTATTTCTCTCCCAACACATCTGCCTGCTGAGCCCAGGAGTTAGTATAGCCCTTCAAAGCCCACCAAAAGGGGCTTTTCTCCCAACAGTATGAATTAATCTTGCATATCAGTTAAACTATTTTATCTGATATCTCAATTGATAATTTAATTGACTGGTTTAACAGACAACATCATCTCTATGAAAATTTGAATAAACAGTTTTGTTCCGTAGATAATCTTTCATTTGCTGAGGAGGCAAATATTGGCCATTGACTCAATTGCCAGCTTCTTAGGCAGAATATTATTAAAAATCTTAAAAATAAATATTTAAGGTTTTATCAAAAATATTTAAAGCAATTGTCTTTGCCTGTTTGCTATCAATGTTATTTCTAATGTTTTTTTTTATCCCGAGCAAGTAATATTGCATCAGATTAAAATAATTAAACTTAAAATGTGTTCTTTCATGATGCACATGTTTAAATCTTTAAGAAAGTAATAACTTAGTTTTTTGCTTGTTAACCTGCAAAATAACTATTCCTCAAGTTTCCCCGCCCACAGTGACTCTGCTAGAATCTTGGTCACACCCTTTATTAACTGCTACATGTAGTCAGGACAGAGCACAGCCTGCCACTAAGCAGCTCCGAGATGAGACGCCAAAGAGAAAACGACCCACAACTGAATTTGCAATCAAGAAGACAGTTAAGGAAAGGTAAGCGCGCTAATAACTTCATTTCAGTAACAAACTAATAGCAAATAAGTCTGGAAATCAATCTTGAAAATGAACCTGTAAAGGCCTAACAAGTATTCTCAGAGCAAAGGGAAAGCGCTGAATAGACATTTGACTGTCTCCAGTGAACAGTTGGGTGTGGGGGTGCAGGAAGAACAGAGAATGAGGCTTATATACTTTTCATTGGTGGAATGAAAACTTGAAGAAGTTGGACTATGGTATTCTAATATGAAATCTGAGGACGAATTTTACTCATGCATTGAAATTTGAAGACTAATTTAAAAAAAATCTCTTGGAACATTATATTTCTTGAAAATGCAATGGTATTTCCTATAGTAGCTTACAATTTTCCCTAGTGGTCTGGTCAATACAATGCCTGTGCTCGTCGATTCTTTTGGAAATAATGATATGATTACCAACATTTCTCCTTTCTGTGTTTCCATCACTCTTCCTGCAGGTTTCCCCTTCCCTCCAGAACAGCTGATTGCTGAGGTCCTGGGAATTACCTGCTTGGTCTTGATGTCTAGCCTTGTGAAAACCATAATCCTTATTTCCTGTAAGAATATGTTTAAGGAGTCTGGGGTATGACTCAATGGGTGGGAGGCAGAACTAGCCCCTGAGAATAATTATGTGTGCTGTCAAATTAAAAATTAAAAAACAGAATTGAAAATTTTCAAGAAAAGTATTCAATTTAATAATGATCAATGCCTATAATTATATACATTTATAATATTATGAAAATGACTTATTATTACATGTGAATTTAAACATATGGACTATTCTAAATATAGTAAAAATATAAAAATAAAAAAGCACATTTAGGGGCTGGAGCGATAAGACATCGGGTAAGGCATTTGACTTGCAGGTAGCACTACCTGTGTTCAATTGTCGGCATCCCATATGGTCCCCCCAGCACTGCCAGGAGTAATTCCTGAGTTCAGAGCCAGGAGTAATCCTGGGGCATTGCTGTGTATGAACCAAAAACCAAAAAAAAGCACATTTATTAAATTAATGTATAATTGTCATCACATAAATATTTTATTGCAATTTACACTTGTATTAAAATTATAGTAGTTGAGCTACTGCAGAAATGTGATATACGTTAACTTATTTCATAAATAAAAGAAATGTAATAAAAGAGTTAAATGTCTCATTGAGAAATCCATATTCATTTTGAGATATTTAAACAAAATATTTATGAAATATTATGAATGGTCATATTTTCCCCCCCACAGTTATGAAATAGTCTGTCAAGTCTTCAACATTATTATTTCACAGTTTGCAAATTTTATTGTAGGTAATTTAAACTTAAAATAACATAATTGATATCAAATTAAAGAACTATACTTACATCTATTTTTCAAAATAATCTGGCAGGTGAACCAGGACCAACAATCACCAGCTGCCCTGCTGCTGAGAAATTATGTTTCCAAAATCTCTTGATGTTGATTCTGTATGTAGAGCAAGGGCGCTGCCCTACGTGTGCTGGTCACGGCAGGAGCCCTCTTTAAAAATACATTTTTATAGAATTACTTTCCAATTTTCTAGATACTGAAATTGAAATACCAGAGTCGAATAATGCATCATTAGTGACACGGACTCAGAAAGGTATATAATGATCTTCAAAATTTTAATCACTGTGTCACTGTCATTTCCTTGCTGATCAATTTGCTCAAGCAGGCACCAGTAAAGTGCCTGCCTGTGAGACTTATTGCTACTGTTTTTTGGCACATTGAATGTGCCACAGGTGGCTTGCCAGGCTCTGCCATGCGGGTGAGACACTCTCAGTAGCTTGCCAGGCTCTCTGAGAGGGGCGGAGGAACTGAACACTGGTCGGCCTTGTGCAAGGCAAAGGCCTTATCCGCTGTGCTATCGCTCTAGCCTTGAAATTCTAATAATACGATTTATGTTTTTTTGTTTTTTCCAAGATTACATAATATTAAAGAGCATAAGGAACAGATCTCTCATTTTAATGCAACTATATGTAGACTAGTGTGAATCGATTATTTTGAATTTATAATAAGAATAAAGAGTACTGTAGAGAATATTTTATATATTTATACTTTATAATCAAAACATGCTTTAGTATAATAAAAAACTTATTAGAAAATGTAAATAATTTTTTGAACTTCATTAATCAAAATACAGAGAGAGCTGTGACTTCATTTCTTTAAGTTTTAAAAATATTTTTGCACTCAAACTTAATTCTTCTGTTGTTTTCCTTAGAAAAATTAATTTTATCAGAACACTCCATGCTGGAGTCACCTGCATAATTTGTCTTCCTCTTACTTTAAAGTACTCTGCTCTGGATCACCCAGAATGTGAAATTCAGAGTCTGAATTTTCTTTACTTTTTTTGGCTTCTCAGATTTGCTTTATTTTTCTTCTCTCTGTGTCTCTCTTCCCTTCTTTCTGCTCTTCTCTCTCTGTCCATATTCTTCTTATTAGTACTCTTATTAGTACCCTCCCTCAATAATACTATTTTACTTTGCATGCAGTTTTATTTCGTGCTATTTTAAACTTTAACAATACAAAAAATTTCACCTAAGAAACTAATGTTATTGTGATGTACTGGAATAAATTTAAATTTACAAGTTTTTCTAAATTTTCATCTAGCTACCCAGAACCTAAAGCAGAATAATTCCTCCAGAATTTTTACAACGAGGATCCAGAAAGAAGGTATATACTGATTTTCAGTTTTGATACTACATTTCATAATTTGTATGTCATGGGATAAGTAGAAATGCTAATCAATTTAAGAGGAAACATCATTAAAAAATAAAATAAATGTTCATAAAAGTAATTGGTATGCAATAACATATAAAAAGTAACTTCTTTGTTATAAATTTTTTACCAATTTTGGCTGAAATATTTTATACCTAAAAATGATGGTGAATAAGTTATTCAACCTTACAAATTATTTATTTGTGACTAATGTAAATATACGAAGTGGGAATTTTTAGTGCTGTATTTGTCTTATATCAACATTTAAATTAAGGGATGAGAACTGACCCTTACTGGGAGTGTTTGCATGAGACTTGTGCATTGATGTATCACATCCTGACAGTGCACAGTATGTAATATACATGCATGTTTTTAACTATGCGCGTGTAGCAGATCCATCTGATGTTTGTAATTCAACTTTTCTATTAATAGCTGAAAATAACTCTCTGGTGCCTCATTGTGCTCACTGTCCTCCTGAGGGATTTACATACTCCAACAATTGCTATTATATAAATCACGGGAAAATGTCATGGCATGAGAGTGTGGTGGCCTGTGCTTCTCGCCGGTCTCGCCTGCTTTATATAGAGAGTGAAGAAGAACTGGTAAGAGTTTAACGTGACAACCACATTACAAAAGACATTTCAACTAATACTTATTCATTTTTACATATTTTTACTGTATATTTTATATACTCTACATCTGGACTTTTAATATTTCAGTCCTGCAATTTTCTTTCATGTCATAATGTACATTTGATTTTTCATTCTTACTTTTTTCTAGAAAGACATGTTTTCACTATTGTTTTTTAATTTTTTCTTCCATTTAAACTAATTAAAGATTACAATGTTTGCTTATATTACAGCTAGTGATAGCCATTTAAGTGGATTTAGTTAGCTTCAAATGAATCAAGTGTTATTGTGTGCTCTTAAATGCAATAAGAAATTGGCATATTTTTCAGTTTGCCAGTGACATAAAAACATTCCATGTTTCAAAGGCCGTTCTGTCAGTCCTTAACATCTCTTAATGTCTTTTCCTTGTCATTAAATAGAGTCCTGTATTAAGATTTTACCAGATTTTATGCATTTTAATCTCCTTGTTATTCTATTCAATTATAAATAAGATTTCTTTTTGAATTTTCATTTATGTAATTGTCTATGCTCATGAATGATTCTAAGAATTTAATGAAGTCTTTAAGAGTTTTGATAAATACTATCACAAAATATGCACAAAGTAATGGATTGTAGGCTTATTAGAGGCGGAGATTCTGGTGATACCCAGTGGTGTTCAGGGGTTATTCCTTGCTCTGTGCTCAGGGATCACCCCTAGCTGAGCTTGGGGACCTTTGTGATGCTGGATATCTAAGAGCATCCACTGCTTTACAAGCAAATGCCTTAAACCCTCTCACCTGACTTGAATTCCTATTACTTTTTTCTTGTTTTATTATGTGCTTTCTACTTGATCTGACTAGTACTTCTAATATTCAACTGAACAAAAGTGGTACTAATAGATGTTTTACCTTGTTCCCAATTTTACTGTAAAAGCTTATATTCAATAAAAAATGGGGGCCAGAGAGATAGTACTTGGATTGCAGTTAAGTCATGCACGTGTACTGCCCAGGTTCAACCCCGTGGTTAACCCAGTATTGAAGGGTTCAGGTTCAGCCTCTAGGGCTCTGGGCACTGGATAATTTTTGATCCCACAGAACCTGAGCAATATCACAGCAGCAGGCTCTCGCTGACCTGCCTAATCTACTTGGCTGAGCACAGTTGAAAGGGGCCTTCGGGATTCCTGTCCAAATCTTGGGGTTCCCCACCAAAAATAAGTAACAAAATAAAACATTTTTATTGTGACAATGTTGATTTATACAACATATTAGACTTATAAATAACATTATATCTGACATTATATACAAAATTATAATAGACTGTTTTCCAAATGTTTAGACACATTTGGAATACATTACTGTCACACCACACCCTTCACCCCCAGGCCAATGTAGGTCCAGCACAATCCATTAGACATTTTCACCAAATCCCTCCCATGTGGCCATCTAAATTTTCATTGTTCTTCTTTAGGAAGCCTTTCTGTTTATATATGATTTTATTATAAATATACATGGATCTGTTTTTTTTTTTCACTTTTAGGAATGGTTGCTTCAGTGTTGGTATTTGAATTAAATTTACATATTGTATGTACATTAGGAAAATTATAATTTTCTTAAAAAATAAACATACAACCATATAAAATTCATTGTTACAACTCTAATATAGATTATTCAAAGTGTTTATAGATATGCAAATGTGCACAGGCTTATTCATTTAATCGTGTTTGTATTTAGCGTGTTTTTCCAGAAAAATCTCTTTACTTTTAAACACTGTTGATGACATTAACTATGTATGTCTTTTGATTACTTCTAGATATATCCCTTCTATCAATATTTTCTTTGTTTTTTTATATAAATATATATGTTTTATGACATTGGGGTTGAATCCACAACTTTATATTTATAGAACATGAGGATCCTACATCTTTAACTATATTCCTGATGTTACCATTCTCCAAAAATTAACATATTGGTGATGATCTTTTCAAATTTTCGAATGCCTTCACAACATTATCAAGAGTAATGTATAAACTTTATTAGTCAGAGAGAGAGACAGAGAGCCAGAGACAGAGAGCTAGAGAGCCAGAGAGAGAGAGAGAGAGAGAAAGAGAGAGAGAGAGAGAGAGGGAATGGCTGCCCTGAGCCACCTCTTCTGTAGTTTGGTGTTGGGAAGCAGCAAGTCTAGCTCTTCTGTTGGGTCATCTATAGTAGTGTTTTCCATATCTGTTGTTTCATAACTCTGGAGAAAACTTTTTGTCTTTCTCTTTCAAAGTCCTTTAACTTTTACATTAGAATTTTAGTAAAAAATGTTATTAGCAGGAACGAACTTAGAGAAATAAGTATGGCAGCTTGAACAGATTGCTGTTTCAGTGAAGAGGCATTGTTCTTTGCTTATCTTGGCTTAGAGAGCAGTTGGCTTAGAGATAGAACAGGGGTAAGGTATGGCCTTATGACCTTGAGGAAACTAACCCTAGTTTGACCTCTGATACCATATATGTCCCCTGGTACCACCAGGAGTGATCCCTGAACACAACTAGATGTAGCCCCAAAATAAATAATTTTGGATATCCAGTTATCATTTTCTGACTGCCAACCAGTTATGAAATCTTTTGTTAGTTTCCTTATAAAAGCAAACTCAAAGTAAAAATGTAACGTTACAATTTACAGTTACATCTCTTTCTCGGAGAGCCAGGTAAGATACCGAAACTATCTTGCCCACAAGGCAGAGCCTGGCAAGCTACCCATGGCGTATTTGATATGCCAAAAACAGTAACAACAAGTCTCGCAATGCAGATGTTACTGGTGCCCGCTTGAGCAAATGGATGAGCAAAG
The DNA here is from genome assembly GCF_027595985.1 of Sorex araneus. Classification (NCBI taxonomy): domain Eukaryota; kingdom Metazoa; phylum Chordata; class Mammalia; order Eulipotyphla; family Soricidae; genus Sorex; species Sorex araneus. Next base: position 52,010,844 of record NC_073311.1, read on the forward strand.
AGATGACGTGACAATTAATTGGTTTCAAGGTCTGGGGAAATGATCAACATAAATAAATTATGTGCACTTCTTTTTCCTTGTTAAATAAGAAACAGACCCAAGCCACTAATTTTTCATATCCAGAAATTTAAGTCAGAAGCAAAATAGTAATACAATTTTAGGCAATTTGAAAATCATTAATTTCTATTTTTGTTAAGTTGAAATGTAGCAATGCCTTTTCACTTTTAAATTAAGAATCTTTGAAAAAATATCTACTTGCATCTTTTAAATAATAAAATTTCTCATAATGAACACTATATATTTTCAAATAGAAATTTCTGGTCTCCATATTATCTCCAAGTTGGGTTGGAATATTTCGTAACAGCAAACATCATCCATGGATGTCAATAAATGGTTCAACTTCCAAACTAAAGTAAGTTTTTTGTTTGCTTTAAATATTTGAAATGTATAAAGAAAATATAAGATTTATAATAATCTTAACTTGTTAATTTATAGCATGAAGAAAATATTGTTAGATAGCATTTTTTCATATGAAAATTAAAATATGCAGTGGTTAGATTTTGAATCCAAATTTTTTGTAAATTTTCTTTTCTCCATTTTCAATACATTAGTTACTTCCTTTACATAGGAAATGTTATTGATTAGTGGGTTGCCTGCTAAAAAAGTGCTAACATATTTATGCATATTTTTCCATTATAGGATTAAAGACAATTCAGCTGGAGAATCTAACTGTGTTATTGTATTCTCAGATGGCCTCCATGCAGAGATTTGCACATATCCAAGTTCTTATTATTGCAAGCATAAACTTCAGAATTAGTACAGCTACATATGAATTCTGTTGAATAAATTAATAATCTTAAAGAGACTAGCTCATTTTGCATGTAATAATGACCTTACCAAATAAAATTGAAGTGTACAAAAGTAAAGTTTTAGTAATTAGTGTAAAGTTTCTATATGTACCTTTCCTATTTCATGGAAATTGTTTCTATATTTTATCCCAAATATGAGGCTTATTGAATTTTTGTCATACTTAAAGATATTTACATTTTTCTTCAATAGAAGTATATTCTCATTATTCTACTAGATGATATAATTCTATAATTGGTGGTAATTTTCATTGTTTTAGTTTAGATTGGAGTAACAAATATTTTCCATTTTGTGTTTGTAAACTAATGGTAAAATTAGTTTACCATTAATTCTAAAATAAACTGCAGTGAGTGGATGTACTATTTTTGTATTTAAAATTGGTGTGTATCTGGGGGCTGGAGCAATAGCACAGCGGGTAGGCTGTTTGCCTTGCACACGACCAACCTGGGTTCTATTCCCAGCATTTCATAACCATATCCCCCTGAACCCCTGAGCACGGCCAGGAGTAATTGCTGAGTGCATGAGCCAGGACAACCCCTGTTCTTCATCAGGTGTGACCCAAAAACAAAAACAAAAAAACAAAATTGCTGTGTATCTATATTTATTTGAGATATTTTCTTAACACAATATCACAGATTAGAGTAAGTTTTTATTTATAACTATGTACTTAGGTTTTTATCAAGGTGACATAAGGAAGCTACATAAGGTAGAGCGATAGCACAGCAGGTAGAGGGTTTGCCATACACGTGTCTGACCCAGGTTTGATTCCTCTGCCCCTCTCGGAGAGCCCGGGAAGCTACTGAGAGTATCCCACCCACACGGCAGAGCCCGGCAAGCTACTCGTGGCCTATTCGATATGCCAAAAACAGTAACAACAAGTCTCACGATGGAGTCATTATGGTGCCCACTCAAGCAAATTGATGAAAATGGGATGAAAGTGCTATACAGTGCTGTACATAAGGAAGCATTTGCTTATTGTATCACCAGAAGATAATTGTATGATAGGACTCACACTCACACAGACACATCTATATTATTGACGTATTGACATATAGATATCTATGTCTATACCTATATCATATATATGCCTATATCATTGAAGGGTACTCATAATATATATTCGCAGGAATTAAAGTACTCCAGCCGTGCTCAGGGGTCATTCCTAGCAATGATCTGGGGAACATATGAAGTGCTGAAGATCAAGCAGGATCCAACTGAAAGGAAGATAGCACTCACCATGTATATTTTATGGGTTTGTTTGGTGTCAAATTGGACAGTGCTAAGGACTCTGTGCCTATTTCTTGTACTGCATTTTTGTAATTTTCATTTTCTAAGATTTTCAGTTTTTTTGCTGTAGACATTAAAATATATTCATAATTTTGCATTATTACCTGTTTATGTGCATAAAAAGCATCACAATTGAAAATGAAGCTTTTTGTCTTTCCAATGTTCTCAAAAGTCATTTTTAGCATTATTCGGTATTATCATGAAAACATCTTGGCTCTGGTGCTCCCTAACTGCCATTCTGATGTTTCTAGTAATTATCAGTTTCTTCCTTCTACTTCCTTTGCTACTTCTTTTTCCCCAAACCTGGACTGTTAAGCCACATCCAAGGTGTTCAAGAGCCATTTCTGGCACTGTGCTTGTGGATCATTCTTGGCAATTGCAGGGGGTCACATTTGGTTCTAAGGATAGAACCTGGGTCTGCCTGTCCCTCATCCTTACACTCTGTGCTTGCTCTCTGACCCTTTACTTTCCTTGCATTGCCCCTAATTTAGCCTTCCAGTTTTCTTTTGTATAGTTTATTTCTCTCTCTCTCTTTATCTCTGTATCTCTCTCTCTTTATCTCTGTATCTCTCTATCTTTATCTCTCTCTCTTTCTCCCTCTCTCTCTTTCTCCTTCTCTCTCTCATTTCTTGAGCTCTTTTTGCTTTTTTACTTTCTATTCTCTCCTTTTTCCCTTCCTATTTATGTCTGTACATAATAGACTTAATTTCATAATTTTCTTTCCATTTATACGTAATGTGAAAGTTCTTTCTGTCCATTTAACCTTAATTGCTGAGTTAATTAGGGATGTATTAGTGAATTTTAAGCCACAAAATAGTATTCATGTATTTGGTATTCCCTGCACTTTTAGGTAAACTCCTGTTAGAAAAATTTCTGTAAACTAGGAATGTCCTACATTTCTCTTGAATATGACTTCTGTGATTGAGTAACCACTCTTAATTTTTATTTTATTTATTTTTGCTTTAGGGTAAAACCTGGTGGTGTTCAGGATTTTCTCCTCACTTTGTGCTTGGGAGCACTCCTGGCAGTGCTCAGGGAGTCATACCAGATTAGCCAAGTCTAAGGCAAGCTCCCCACCCTCAGGGTTACTGCTCTGGCCCCTTTTAATTCCCCCACCCCTTTTTATTGATCCACCATGAGGTACAGTAACAGAGCTTTCATGTTTGAATTTAGACAAAATCTAAATTCATATAATTATCAAACACCCATCCCTTCACCAGTGCATGTTTTTTGCCACCAAAGTCCCCAGTATCCCCACCCACACCACGCCCATTCCACACCTACCCCTGCCTGCATGGCAGACAATTTGCACAATACTCTTTCTCTAAGTTGGTCACCTTTGATATTTGAGCCCAGTCCCACCACCCCTCATACCTGCCAAAAATGCAATGCTAGTCAATGTGTTTTGTATTGCTTGTTATGGATACAATACAATGTCACGTGGCTGCAAGAGCGGCTTGGAGCTCTAGGAATTCTAAACTTTTCATAATTAGGGTCTGGAGATATCGCTGCAGCAAGTTGCTAGGGTCCAAGATTCATTTGTGTGTCTCTGGATCCTGACCGTGTGGGAGCTTAAGCAGATGGTGGCTGTGTGTGGGCAGCGTCTCAGAGTCCCATGGGAGGTGGGAAGGAGAAGTACGACTCTTCCGCTGTCTCGTGAGGTCTGGCATTTCCAACCACCACGACCTGTACCTGGAGCTTTTTGCCGAGTTCTAGAAGATGGCAGCCACTGGGATTCCTAGGCGGCAGGCGAGGGATGGCACCTGCACCCAGCTGGAGTCGCCCTAACTGGAGTGGCCCCGTGTAAATGGCCTATTGCAAAAGTGGTGGCCCCCTTTAATTTTAAATTTTATTTAATTAACTTAACATGAACTTTAATGTCTACATTACAGGTGATCTTGTCTAGCGTCTGCTGGAGGAACATCACAGTTCAATAATGTCATAGTATTATAAGAATTATGAATTTATACTGCATCTAAAATGTATGTGAACATAAAAGTTTATCTTATTTGTGTATTTATCGTATGTGTAGAATCATTTCTTACGTGTTATGATTTGGCGCATTATTTATGTGTATACAGTACAGATTTGTGTGTGAATAAAAATCTATCCTGGTGGATCACCTTGTTTTATAAGCAGTGAAAATTGTTGAATTCTCTATTTCAGATTTTTATTTCTTACTTTTGCAACTCTGCTATATTATTTTCACAGGCTCTCATAAACCATTGAAAATCAATTACAGCTGCACACATCATCATGAAACCATCATTTTTGCAACATTGATTCAATTGATTTGTTTTTTAAATATATTCTTTCATGTTTTAAACTTTATCACTCTATGTATTTATTATATATGTCTCTGTGATAAAAATACATCTATATAGATATTGCCATTGAATGTAAATTATTTTCCAATCATATTTATTTTGCAAATAAATATTTTATTTATTTCATTTTTATTTATTTTTGAAAAATGTCGATAGATTAATTTTACATATAAGTCACTATTTTGATTGAATACTACTACTTCTTTGAACTTGGTTTTAGTTTCTCCACAACATCTATTTTTAGTGCCACATACATTATGTGCTAATTTAATGTTAGATTTCCAAAATATTCATTTTTATGGTCACTAGGTATTGCCATTATCATAAAAAAGTTATGTGCATTTACTGATATCATAAGTAAATAATCATCAATTATTTAAAAATAGTTATTATTTTACTTTTTAAGTAGCTGCATATATTTAAAAAACATGTTTTAAAAACCATGTATTTACAGGTAACAAAATGTATTGTTTAAGTAACAGTACTTAAGTAAAAAAAACAAAGTGATAAATGAGTGTTAAATTTTAAATATTTCAATTTAAAAGGGCATTATTATTGAGCATGACCCTATTTGGTGAATTGGTGGATGACTTTTATAGTTTGATAATATGATTAATCAGAAGTGAAAAACTATCATTTAATTTTTAAATGCTGTAACACCTGTCACTTCACCCAGTGTATATTTCACATCACCAATGTCCCCAATTTCCCTTCTTTCATGCCAGGCCAGTTTACCTTTACAGCAGACACTTTTCTTCTCTTTTACTCTCCTTTTAACTTAATAAAAATGGAGTCATTGGAAAAATGCATATGCTGAGCCATTTTCCATTGACAGAAGCTTTACAATAAGTACAGATTCTTAAAATAAAGCAAGAAATTTTGTGAAATTTCCTAGTTTTTATAAAGATAAAGCTAGATTTTGTCTAAATTCAGTCTCCAAATGAGTGGTTTAGAAGTGAATTTCCACAGGAATGATACAAAACGGGAAATCACTAAAAGAATTCCTCTAGGAATAGGTATAAACTAGACCCCAAGATTTATTGATCTATTTCTTTTGATGTCATTGTGTCTTTTGATTTGTGATTTAAGGGTCTACTTTTCGGGGCCAAATGACAGTTGATTGAGTCGGGCCCTTGCATATGGCTGACTCAGATTTGGTCTCTGCTACTACTTGTGGTTCCCCAATCCCAGCCAGGAGTGACCCTTATCATAGAGCCCGGAGAAATTAGCCAGGTATAATAACAAAACAACCCCTACCCCTCACCCCCACTCTCAATCTGCTATTCCTATAGAGCTGAAAGATAGGGCACCTGCCATGTATCTGGCCCCTCCAATTTCCCTCCCTAACATCCCATACAGACCCCCAAGCACCCGCAGGAATGATGCCAAAGAACAGGAATAAACACTGAGCACTGCAGAATGTGCCCAAACCAAAACAAACACAAAATCAAAAGCTACTTTTCTGTTTGTCCAACATTTTATTAAGTGATATTTTAAAAATAGTATCTTGGATGGGTGCAAGTAATAGAACAGTGAGTAGGGAGATTGTTCTTCACAGTTGACCCTGGTTTGATCCTGGCACCACATATGGCCCTTTGAGCACTTTGAATAGTCATCCATGAGCACCGAGTCAGAAGTAAACCCTGAGTACTGCTGAGTGTGCCCTCCCTGCTTTAAAATAATTATCTTGGAGCCGAACTGCCTTGTATGAGCCAGGCCCAGGTTTGATCCCTGTACCCCATTTGGTCTGTGTGCTAACCGGTAATGATCCCGGAGCACAGAACCAGAGCACTGCTGGGCAACACCCAAAATCCAAACAAAACATAGATAGATAACAGCATCTTTATTTCTGCCTAAATAAGTTAGACTTTGACTTGTAATATTTCTAATAAACATTCATATAAAGAAAGACAGCTAGTTATCATTAGATAAGAAGTCACTGAATATCGCACTGAGTATTATTTCACATTTAATCAAATTTATGATTTAGTTGAGTACATTTTAAAGCTTTATATTTCCCAAAGACATATTTGAATGTGAAATTGCAAGGTTTTTATAAAAATAAAATTTAATTTTAGAAATATCCAAAACTTGACAGTAGTTAGGAGAACTGACAATTCTTTTGTTGTCACAATAAATTTGAAAATCTAATTAATTAAACATGTAGAAATTCTTCAGAAAATCAGTAGTGTATCAAAAATGAAATATTATTAATGGACCATAATTTTTGAAATATTTTTCTTAGAGTAAATGTGCCATCATGAAAGGATGAGGGAAAGTTGTATTATACCAAAATTTAGAGATTGTATCTAAGTTTTTAGTATTTGTGCAGAGATGAAACAAGTTCAACTGCAAAGGATGGTCAAGTCTATTGTACCCCAACACCTACTGTTACAGGAATAATCTCTCAGAAGCATTTGCCAATGGACAAACTAAATGACAGACTAGAAACTCAGAGTCTCTGTATTATTGAGGCGTGTCTGCTACCAGTTTGAAAATACAAGTCTAAGGGTTTCCTGTTGAAATTTTAAGTGACACTTCAATAATGTGTTACTTTTTTTCACTCATTTTTTCATTGTGAGCTCTCATAGACCAGTCTGTCCAGACCACAGCCAATTTGTCTTTTCACAATGGCAGCCTTTATTTCTGTAGAAGACACTCCACATTTTCTACAACAGAACACTTTTGATTTCTTTTGATTTATTCATGGGTCTCTGTAGAAGAGCTTAAATCGTGGTGCTGAAGTTGGTTCATGGGGTACTGCTAGAGCTTCCAGGAGTATAGGAAAATGGGGGAGGTGCCCATCTCCTCCCTAGGAAAACCTGTAGACCAGTCACAAAACCCCAAACCAACATTTTCAATATGTTATTGACTTGGTGTGGTCTGTCCGGAGATGGTTGAGTCAGGCTAGGGTCATAGTAGCGATTTTGGATTATGGGAGCAAGCAGCTGCCAGGGGCTTGGCCTGGACAGGCACCAGGATGACCTTCCCCTCTAATTTCCACTGGTCTGCTCAGCCTGGAAAGGTTTGAGATTCACTTCGGCTTTTGATCTCTTTCAAGATTTGTTAATCGATCTCTGAAAAAAAGGTTTTCAATAGCTGGGCTGGAGGTGGTTTGTGGGTGTGGCTCCCAGGTACCTAACTTTTGGCTGTTTAATTTCTCAGAAAACTTGGTACCAAGTTGTTGGGGTTCGGCCAGAGACACAGTGGCAATGGGATATCAGGAAGCCTGAGGACACCAAAAGACTGCTGATACACTTGCTCCATAGACACAGGTTGACCTGCTGTCAGTACCATGCTCCCAAATTTTCAATAAATAAAATTTCAGAAAATTCTAAGAACTTGATCAGTAATTTTAGATTGAAAGTGGATAAGTTTTAAAATAAAGTTGACAATGTCATTGATAAAAAGAAAATATAACAATTCTTGAGAATAGTTAGAGATAATTATCTAATTTAATGGGATTATGATATTTGAATTATTTTCATTAAAAATGACATCATGAGGTTGTGAGAAGAAGAGGCTCATAATACCAAAATTTAGCAACTGAGTTCAGATTGGTCATCTACATTGTTCTTTTTTAAGTTATTTTTTATTGCAACTCCATAATTTACTGTTGTTCATAATACTGTTGTTTCAGGAGTAAAGTATTGCCATACTATTCCTACCACTAGTGTGTCCTTCCCTCCACCAATACCCACCACCCAGCCTGATATCTTGCAAGCACAATTAAATTTGCTTTCTATTTTTTGTTACAAGAAAAAGACAAATGGAACTATCAAATTTTAGATCCAATATGAGTCAATTTGTAAAAATTGTTACTTCTCACACTGATATTACTAAGGTCATTGAGGGTCTGTCGTACTGGTTGGTGCTAGTGGTTGCTTGTGTTATTGCTGAGACTTTTTTAGCTTGTTGGGCTTCTATGCAACAGATTTGCCCTATTCAACAGTACTATGAACTACTGAGGTGCTTGGTTGGGCATTCCAGGAGCGAAAAGTCTGGAACAATTTGGCGGCATAGCAGTTTGATGAGATTCAGTTGTGAAACCGAACCGTTTCTAAGTCTGAGAGTATTGGCTACGGCTCCGGGCTACTGAAACTTCTGGAAGAGAAGGGGGGATCCTGCTCATCCCCATTGTGAGAAGGCCCCAATGTTCTCAGCCCAGACAAGACTATTTGGGTAGAATCATTGGTGGTATGATGTTCTCTGGTGATGCTGGGTTGTTTCCCTATTGGCAAGTTGTCTACATTATACTTAATGAGATTTAAGGCTTTAGTTAGTACTTGTTATTGAATGAAAGCAAATTAACAGTCAAGGATGGTCAAGTCTTTTGTAACGGCTTCTTCTTCCATAGCTCTTGTTTCCAAGGTATTTGCCAATAGACAAACTCAGTGACAGACTGGAAGCTCAGAGAACTCTGTAGGGTGGACGTGTGTCTTTAACTCTCTTTAATTCAAATCTAAGGTTTCCTGTTGAAATTTCAAGTGACACTTCAATAAGAAATCTGTTTTTTTTTTTTCACTCTTGCTTTGCATTCTGAGTCTCCAGAGGTCAGTCTGTCCAGACCACAGATGTTTCACACCTTGAAAGTTCTTTTCACACCTGGTCTCTCTGTAGAGGGCACTTCACATCCTGGCCAGCAGAAGGTATTTGTTGCTGCTCTTCTGTCTAGCAATTCATGGAATACTATGAAAACTAGAAATGAAACAACTGAGATGCAATTAATAAATGACCAAATTAAATGGAACATCGGTATCTCTGCCTGAAAGCTCAAGGTGGGAAAGAGATATAAATATAAAATATACAAAAGATTTCTTTATGATTCAATGTAGTGATTTTGAAGAATCAGTCAATTATATATTGACATACTTGCTGACTTTGTTGTTTTGGTATTTGTAAGCAGTTTGGCTTCTGTATGTACTCCATTTTTAGTTATGCCTTTAAAGATATCTTGCTAAAATGAATTTACCTGATCATACATATCAACACAATATTTCATACATTGACTTTTATTAAACCAAATTATTTTAGCTTTTAAAAAGCATTAGGATTATGAAGCTCCCATTATGTTTCACCTAACACAAATTATCAAAAATCAAAAGATCTTAAAAAATATTGAACAAAATATGGCAAACATACATGTATCAGATCAACAAAATGTTCTTCTATCACTTTAATCTCACATATTTCTGTTATTATGAATAAGGAATCATAAATATTAATTTTGTGCATATAACAATTCTGCTAAATGTTTCACAGGAATAGCAATCTACATATCTTTCATTCTTATTTTATTTATATATTTATTTATTCATTCATGTAAAATAAGGTGTGTCTTTAACTCTCCTTTAAATTCAAATCTAAGGATTTCCTATTGAAATTTCAGGTGATACTTCAGTAGGGAACCTAGCTTTTTTCACTCTTGCTTTTCATTCTGGGCCTTCACATGTCAGTCTGTCCAGACCACAGGCAGGCTGTACTAAAGGATAATGTGCAATCTTTAAACTTATTAAAGGTCAAAGGTTGAAAATAATAGAAGTATGTGTTGGGGTCTTCTCCAGGCCTCTGTTCAGCATGCTCACTCACCCAGCAAGGAGCCACTGTTCAGGGTCCTGAGGACAGGGCCAAGTTTCCCTCCAAGTAAGGGGAGGGGTCTGAGGGAAAAGAGCAAACCTTGCCACAGCATCCTCCAAGGAAAGAGAATAAAGCACAGAAGCACAGTGTGGGTCCTGCAAAGTGGAATCCACTATACTGAGAGACATCAAGCCTTAATATAGGTTGAGGAGGTGGTGGGAGTATGCAACTGGTCACCTACACAGGATGATCAGAGCAAACATGTTTTCTGTAGATAGGGCCACACCTTCAAAGCACATTTGCCAGAAACATCCTGCCCCCATGTAACATTGGACTGTGACATGGATTGTAACAGGCTACACTCACAGCAGACCAGAGGTATTTTTCTCCCAACACATCTGCCTGCTGAGCCCAGGAGTTAGTATTGCACTTCAAAACACACCAAAAAGGGCTTTACTCCCAACAATATGAATTAATCTTGTATATCAGTTAAAATATTTTATCTGATATCTCAATTGATAATTTAATTGACTGGTTTAACAGACAACATCATCTCTATGAAAATTTGAATAAACAGTTTTGTCCCGTAGATAATCTTTCATTTGCTGAGGAGTCAAATAATCAATTGCCAGCTTCTTAGGCAGAATATTATTTAAAATCTTAAAAATAAATATTTAAGGTTTTATCAAAAATATTTAAAGCAATTTTCTTTGCTTGTTTGCTATCAATATTATTTCTAATATTTTTCTTTGCATCAAATTAGAATAATTAAACTTAAAATGTGTTCCTTCATGATGCACATGTTTAAATCTTTAAGAAAGCAATAACTTAGTTTTTTGCTTGTTAACCTGCAAAATAACTATTCCTCAAGTTTCCCCGCCCACAGTGACTCTGCTAGAATCTTGGTCACACCCTTTATTAACTGCTACATGTAGTCAGGACAGAGCGCAGGCCTGCCGCTAAGCAGCTCAGAGATGAGACACCAAAGAGAAAACGACCCACAACTGAATTTGCAATCAAGAAGACAGTTAAGGAAAGGTAAGCGCGCTTATAACTTCATTTCAGTAACAAACTAATAGCAAATAAAGCTGGAAATCAATCTTGAAAATGAACCTGTAAAGGCCTAACAAGTATTCTCAGAGCAAAGGAAAAGCGCTGAATAGACATTTGACTGTCTCCAGTGAACTGTTGGGAGTGGGGGTGCAGGAAGAACAGAGAATGAGGCTTATATACTTTTCATTGGTGGAATGAAAACTTGAAGAAGTTGGACTATGGTATTCTAATATGAAATCTGAGGACGAATTTTACTCATGCATTGAAATTTGAAGACTAATTAAAAAAAAATCTCTTGGAACATTATATTTCTTGAAAATGCAATGGTATTTCCTAAAGTAGCTTAGAGTTTTCCTTAGTGGTTTGGTCAATACAATGCCTGTGCTCGTCCATTCTTTTGGAAATAATGATATGATTACCAACATTTCTCCTTTCTGTGTTTCCATCACTCTTCCTGAAGGTTTCCCCTTCCCTCCAGAACAGCTGATTGCTGAGGTCCTGGGAATTACCTGCTTGGTCTTGCTGTCCACCTTCGTGAAAACCATAATCCTTACTTCCTGTAAGAATATGTTTAAGGGGCCTGGGGTATGACTCAATGGGTGGGAGGCAGAACTAGCCCCTGAGAATAATTATGTGTGCTGTCAAATTAAAAATTAAAAAACAGAATTGAAAATTTTCAAGAAAATTGTTCAGTTTAATAATGATCAATGCCTATAAATACATACATTTATAATATCATGAAAATGACTTATTTTTACATGTGAATTTAAACATATGGACTATTCTAAATATAGTAAAAATATAAAAATAAAAATGCACATTTAGGGGCTGGAGCGATAAGACATCGGGTAAGGCATTTGACTTGCAAGTAGTCTACCTGTGTTCAATTGTCGGCATCTCATATGGTCCCCCCAGCACTGCCAGGAGTAATTCCTGAGTGCAGAGCCAGGAGTAATCCCGGGGCATTGCTGGGTATGAACCAAAAATAAAAAAAAAGCACATTTATTAAATTAATGTATAATTGTCATCACATAAATATTTTATTGCAATTTACACTTGTATTAAAATTATAGTAGTAGAGCAACTGCAGATATGATTATATATTAACTTATTTCGTAAATAAAACAAATGTAATAAAAGAGTTAAATGTCTCACTGAGAAATACATATTTATTTTGAGATATTTGAACAAAATATATATGATATATTATGAATGGTCATATTTTCCCCCCACACTTATGAAATAGTCTAAGTCTTCAACATTATTATTTCAAGGTTTGCAAATTTTATTGTAGGTAATTTAAAATTAAAATAACATAATTGATATCAAATTAAAGAACTATACTTACATCTATTATTCAAAATAATCTGGCAGGTGAACCAGGATCAACAATCACCAGCTTCCCTGCTGCTGAAAAATTATGTTTCCAAAATCTCTTGATGTTGATTCTGTATGTAGAGCAAGGGCGCTGCCCTACGTGTGCTGGTCACGGCAGGAGCCCTCTTTAAAAGTAAATTTTTATAGAATTACTTTCCAATTTTCTAGATACTGAAATTGAAATACCAGAGCCGAATAATGCATCATTAGTGACATGGACTCAGAAAGGTATATAATGATCTTTGAAATTCTAATCACTTTGTCACTGTCAACTCGTTGCTCATCAATTTGCTCAAGCAGACACCAGTAACGTCTCCATTGTGAGACTTATTGTTACTGTTTTTTGGCATATTGAATATGCCACAGGTGGCTTGCCAGGCTCTGCCATGCAGGCGAGATACTCTCAGTAGCTTGCCAGGCTCTCTGAGAGGGGCGGAGGAATAGAACACTGGTCAGCCTTGTAGAAGGCAAACGCCTTATCCGCTGTGCTATGATTCCAGCCCTTGAAATTCTAATAATAATACAATTTATGTTTTTTTCTTTTTTCCAAGATTTCATAATATAAAAGAGCATAAGGAACAGATCTCTCATTTTAATGCAAGTATATATTGACTAGTGTGAATTGATTATTTTGAATTTATAATAAGAATAAAGAGTACTATAGAGAATATTTTATATATTTATACTTTATAATCAAAACATGCTTTAGTACACTAAAAGAACTTATTAGAAAATGTAAATAATTTTTTGAACTTCATTAAAAATTGCAGAGAGAGCTGTGACTTCATTTCTTTAAGTTTTAAAAATATTTTTGCACTCAAACTGAATACTTATGTTGTTTTCCTTAGAAAAATTAATTTTATCAGAACACTCCATGCTGGAGTCACCTGCATAATTTCTCTTCCTCTTACTTTAAAGTGCTCTGTTCTGGATCACCCAGAAAGTGAAATTCAGTGTCTGAATTTTCTTCACTCTTTTTGGCTTCTCAGATTTGATTTATTTTTCTTCTCTCTGTGTCTCTCTTCCCTTCGATCTGCTCTTCTCTCTCTGTCCATATTCTTCTTATTAGTACTCTTATTAGCACCCTCCCTCAATAATATTATTTTACTTTGCACGCAGTTTTATTGCGTACTATTTTAAACTTTAACAATACAAAAAATTTCAACTAAGAAACTAATGTTATTGTGATGTAGTGGAATAAATTTAAATTTACAAGTTTTTCTAAATTTTCATCTAGCTATCCAGAACCTAAAGCAGAATAATTCTTCCAGAATTTTTACAACGAGGATCCAGAAAGAAGGTATATACTGATTTTCAGTTTTGATAGTACATTTCATAATTTGTATGTCATGGGATAAGTAGAAATGCTAATCAATTTAAGAGGAAACATCATTAAAAAATAAAATAAAAGTTCATAAAAGTAATTGGTATGCAATAACATATAAAAAGTAACTTCTTTGTTATAAATTTTTTACCAATTTTGGCTGAAATATTTTATACCTAAAAATGATGGTGAATAAGTTATTCAACCTTACAAATTATTTATTTGTGGCTAATGTAAATATACAGAGTGGGAATTTTTAGTGCTGTATTTGTCTTATATCAACATTTAAATTAAGGCATGAGAACTGACCCTTACTGGGAGTGTTTGCATGAGACTTGTGCATTGATGTATCACATCCTGACAGTGCACAGTGTGTAATATAGAAGCATGTTTTTAACTATGCCCGTGTAGCAGATCCATCTGATGTTTGTAATTCAACTTTTCTATTAATAGCTGAAAATAACTCTCTGGTGCCTCATTGTGCTCACTGTCCTCCTGAGGGATTTACATACTCCAACAATTGCTATTATATAAATCACGGGACGATGTCATGGCAGGAGAGTGTGGTGGCCTGTGCTTCTCGCCTGTCTAGACTGCTTTATATAGAGAGTGAAGAAGAACTGGTAAGTGTTTAACGTGACAACCACATTACAAAAGACATTTCAATTAATACTTATTCATTTTTACATATTTTTACTGCATATTTTATACATTCTACATCTGGACTTTTAATATTTCAGTCCTGCAATTTTCTTTCATGTCATAATGTACATTTGATTTTTCATTCTTACTTTTTTCTAGAAAGACATGTTTTCACTATTGTTTTTTAATTTTTTCTTCCATTTAAACTAATTAAAGATTACAATATTTGCTTATATTACAGCTAGTGATAACCATTTAAGTGGATTGAGTTAGCTTCAAATGAATCAAGTGTTATTGTGTGCTCCTAAATGCAATAAGAAATTGGCACATTTTTCAGTTTGCCAGTGACAAAAAACATTCCATGTTTCAAAGGCCGTTCTGTCAGTCACTCTGTTATTATTAGAAAGTCAAATAAGAATCTTGGATAGTGAAAGCAAAGTATGAATAGTATATTCACAATTATCAAACAATTTCTAAACATTCAAGCAAGATAAATTTTATAAAATGAATAGCACTGTAGCATTGTCATCCTATTGCTTGAGTGGGCTTCAGTAACATCTCCATTGTGAGACTGGTTACTGTTTTTGGCATATTGAATACGCCACAGGTAGCTTGCCAGGCTCTGCCATACCAGTGGGATACTCTCGGTAGCTTGCTGGGCTCTACGAGAGGGATGGGGGAATCGAACCCGGGTCAGCTTTGTGCAAGACAAATGTCCTACCCGCTGTGCTATCACTCCAGTCTCATAAAATGAATAAAAATTTTTAAAAAAACACACCAGGTCATTAGGATGCAAATTTTTTTCCACCCTGTTTCAGATTTTCTTCCCTTCCCACTTTCCTCTCAAGCTACCATAGTTCTCTCAGTATTACCTACTTCTTCGTCTTTTCCTTGTGCTTTTTCTGTGCATCAAAATTTCCTAATTAGGACATAGGCAAAATCTTGTATTTGTCTTTTTCCTTCAGACAATTCATGCAGCATAATTGTAGGGAGCTCATTTCACTTTGTTTGCAAATATCAAAGATCCATTTTTATAAATACTACACTGATAGGATTGGATAAGTCTATCACAGCTACGTTACCTGGTCATTTTGAGGTCACCAGTTGCTCATTTTCAGTTGCAGCACTGTAGCACTGTCATCCCATTGTTCATCGATTTGCATGAGTGGCACCAGTAACGTCTCCATTGTGAGATTGCTGCTACTGTTCTTCGCATATCGAATACGCCTGGGTAGCTTGCCAGGCTCTGTTAAGCAGGTGGGATACTCTCAGTAGCTTGCCAGGCTCTTCAAGAAGGATGGAGGAATCGAGCCCAGGTCGGCCGCATGCAAAGCAAATGCCCTACCTGCTGCGCTATTGCTCCAGTTCATTTTTAGTTTTTTAAAATAATATGTATCAATAAACTTGGGAAAATGTAACCTTTGAGTTAATGTTTTCATGTTCTTTGCACTGATATGCAAATTTACATTTTTGTAATTATTAATGAAATTACATTAAATGTACATGTTGTTTTCAGTGAAATGGTAGTGTTAATATAGACATTTTCACTATCTGTATACAAAAATATCTTTTCATAGTTTTTGTCTGTGCAGGAAGGCTTGAGCATTTCAAGTGTGCCAACTCTGTGCTCCAGATCTTGGCACATCTTGGGGGCCCATATGTCCTGCTGAGATTGAAGTGGGGCCTGGTACACAAAATTCAAGCCTCTTAACCACTGTACAATCTCTCCAGCTCAAAGTCCTTACATCTTTTAATGTCTTTTTCCTTGTCATTAAATAGAGTCCTGTATTAAGATGTTACCAGATTTTATGCATTTTTTTCTGGGTTAATCTATTCAATTATAAATAAGATTTCTTTCTGAATTATCTTTTTTGTGACCACACTTGAAATGCTCAAGCCTTCCTGCACAGACAAAAACTATGAAAAGATTTTTTTTTCCTTTTTGGGTCACACCCAGCGATGCTCAGGGCTTACTTCTGGCTCTACACTCAGGCATTACTCCTGGCGGTGCTGGGGGACCATATGGGATGCTGGGAATTGAACCCGAGTCAGCTTCTTGCAAGGCAAACTCCCTACTGACTGTGCTATCGCTCCTGCCCCAACCATTAATTTTCTATGCTCACTGAATGCTTCTATAGATTTTGATGAAGTCTTTAATGCTTTTGAGAAATACTATCATTTAATTTGCACAAATTAATGGATTGTAGGCTTTTTAGAGAGGGAGATTCGGTTGACACCCAGTGGTGTTCAGGGGTTATTCCTTGCTCTGTGCTCAGGGATCACCCCTAGCTGTGCTTGGGGACCTTTGTGATGCCGGGATCTAACAGGGTCCGCTGCTTTACAAGCAAATGCCTTAAACTCTATCACCTGACTTGAATTCTTATTACTTTTTATTTGTGTTTTTTTTTATCATGTGCTTTCTACTTGATCTGACTAGAACTTCTAATATTCAATTGAACAAAAGTGATACTAATAGATGTTTTACCTTGTTCCCAATTCTAATGAAAAAGCTTACATTCAAGACAAAATTGGGGCCAGAGAGATGGTACTGGGATTTCAGAGAAGTCATGCGTGTTTACTGCCCAGGTTCAACCCCGTGGTTAACCCAGCATTGAAGGGTTCAGCCTGGAGGACTCTGGGCACTGGATAACCCTTGGCCCCACAGAACCTGAGCAATATCACAGCCGCAGGCTCTCGCTGATCTGCCCAATCTACTTGGCTGAGCATATTTGAAACGGACCTTTGGGATTCCTGTCCACATGTTGGGGTTCCCCCAACAAAAATAAATAACAAAATAAAACATTTTTTATTGTGACAATGTTGATTTATACGACATATTAGACTTATAAATAACATTACATCTGACACTATATACCAAATTATAATAGACTCTTTTCCAAATGTTTAGACACATTTGGAATACATTACTGTCACACCACACCCTTCACCACCAGGCCAATGTAGGTCCAGCACA